>NW_024537483.1:0-174984 GCF_016647745.1 Suillus plorans | reverse complement strand
TTGGAGCGAGTGCATTCGATGCTGCCACGGGCAGCGGCCAAGCGAGCAGATCTAGATTCGCGCTAACAAACGACGGTGAGTGCAGCACTTGGCTTCGCAACGAACATGTCCATACCTTGTGTCTTCCCGGGCGGAAATTATGATGCCGTTTCGTATCCGGGGGTTTCAGCTGAGGCGAGACGATCTGAGTTGGGATGCTGCCAAGAGAGGGCGTCGCGATCGTATGAGTCGAAGCGTCCACGAGAAGCGAAGCGTCGGTGGTCGTCAGGCGTCCGTCCTCCAGGGTGATTGGCTGGACTTGCGTCCGCTGAGAGGGTCCACTCCAGTCATCGATCGCGAGTGGTTTCGTGCCTTGCAATAGGTCGCCACTGGAACAGTCGCTGTCGTCCTACAAAGATTCAAACATTGAGCGATAAAAATGGGGAGACTGTGTGACTTTATACCTGGAGGATATTCCTTTCCTGAAGGTCCACGCCAGAGAAGTCCTTCATGAAGTCGTCATGATGATCGACGAGAGTCGTGTCAGAATCCATTGAGAGGCGCTTCGTGTTCGGAACCGGCGAAGTCGGCAGTATTGGCGTGCATAAAGTAGAACACGTATTAGATGGCTGAGTGCTGCAAGAGTCGTTTGCGATTAGATTCGGTGAAATTATTACGTCTGGCTGAGTGCTGCAAGAGTCGGTTGCGATTGATACGGACGGCGGAGTGCTACATGGTTCGGTTGCGATTGAAATTGAGTCTGCTGCAGTAGAGAAATCGGACACTTTGTTGCAAATGAGAGGCGCGTTGAGCTTGGCTAAATTGTGCTTCGGAGGGGGTTGACCATCTTTACTGAGGAGTATCCGGGCGGTCTCGTTGGAAGCTAGAACTAGTACCGCGACAGAAATACAGAATTCGGATATGACCAGGCCAGCGGTGACGTTCTCTGCTTCTTTGATGGCCTTGGACGTCCGATCCACCACAGTGTGTTTGAAAAAGAATGCTCCGAGGCACCCAGCGACGGTGACATGGGCGGCACCGTCGAAGATAGCGGAAATCATATTGTAAGGCGAGTTGAAGTTGAGAATGAGTAGTGAAGAAAGTAATGCACGTAAATCGAGGACGGGAAATGGGAGACGTATCTTGTAGTAGGCACGCTGTATTTATACTCTGTTATACCAGTTAAATCAGCACTGCCACGAAATAAACGAACTCGATCGCGACGCGCCTAGTCACGTGTATGAAAAATCACTTTATGTCAGCAGCCACCACCGCCAATCATGTAGCTGCCAATGTAGTCAAGTATTGGCGCAGGTTCCTGGACCATGACAAGTTACAACGCTGGGATTCTTGCGGTATGCGATCCCTCCGCATGTTGTTCATGTCTTCTAATTTGAGTTGTCTGTCGGAACTTTTTTTACGGCATTTTAATCGATTAAAATGGTCTAACGACGCGGACCCATTGCCATAGATTATGATCAAACAGTCAGCATTTTAATGAACCTCGCGCCATTTTAATGCACGTGAACATGATGATATAACGGGTATTTTAATAAGTATTAACCTAATATCAATGGGTATTTTAATGGTACCCACCGAGTATTAGTGGGCATTTTAATGGCGGCCCTGTGGTCTGAATGCACATTGTAAGGTTGTCAACTGAGGTCTTAATGTCGTGATAATCATTCCAGCAAGGTGGTGATGAATGTTCAACGCATATCAATTGTTATTGTGAGACAAATATTAATCTACATTATGATATGCATGGTGAAAACAGAAATGACTCCCCTCGCCTCCGTACTTGCCCGGACCATAAAGCCTGCTCATGACCAACAACCGACATAGAATAAGTGCGCTCTGGACACGCAAAAAAATGAGATCGAAAAGAGATAGGTAACACAAATAAAGCGCACCTTGAGTTGCTGGAGCAAAACGAGAGCAGCAAGAGTAACAGAGTGACGAGCACGCCTTGAGTTGCTAGAGCAAAACAAGAGCAGCAAGAGTAACAGAGTGACGAGCGCGCCTTGAGTCGCTGGAGCAAAACGAGAGCAGCAAGAGTAACAGGGTCTAAGTGATGATGCTTGGTGTGATGGGGGGCGCAACCGACTCTGGACAGGCAAAGAGATGAGATGGGAGGGAAACGGACAACATATAACAAAGCACACCTTGAGTCACCGGAGCAAAACGAGAGCAGCAAAGGTAACAGAGTGATGAGCGCGCTTTGAGTCGCTGGAGCAAAACGAGAGCAGCAAAAGTAATAGAGTGATGAGCACACCTTGAGTCGCTGGAGCAAAACAAGAGCAGCAAAGTAACAGACGGATGAGCGCGCCTTGAGTCGCTGGAGCAAAATGAGAGCAGCAGAAGTAACAGAGTGATGAGCGCACCTTGAGTCGCTGGAGCAAAATGAGAGCAGCAAAAGTCACAGAGTGATGACGGGGAGGTTGAAGGCACCAGAATTCTGGACATGCAGTCTAAAAAAGATGAAATGGATTCAGAAGGGAAACGGGCAATTTAAAATCAAGCGTACCTTGAGTTGCTGGAGCAAAATGAGAGCAGCAAAGGTTATGTTGGAGTGATGAAGGGGAGGCTGAAGGCACCAGGACCAGATGGGAACATGGACGTCGACATTGAGGAACAAAAGTGAGTTTGAATCGTCAACCTAAGCACTATCAATGATAAACTCAATGACATAAAATAAATTACCATGTTAGGAAATAATCATAGCAAAAGGGCTAAATTGGCGACAAACATGTATTACTATAGGCATCTGAATGGCCGCAAACTCATTGTAATGCAATATCCATGCAATCCTACTTTCTATGTTTGAATAATGGCTGAAATAAGGAGGAAGCTCACTATCGTCAGTGATTCAGATGGTGCTTGACGGAAAGCACATCGAGCTTGTCATGTGCTATTATGGGATACAGCAGGGCAAGAAGACTATGACCGCTTCAGATCTTATCAGTTAGTTCAAGACATATTGTTCTTATCTGCTTTGCTGTCGACTCACCGACTCTGGACAATGTGCAGATTTTTGAGGTGATGCATTTCTGTGCTGGCATTCCCATCATTCTTGCTGGCTGCAAGAACGAACTCAGACATGACCAACAAGTGATTGACGAGCTCAAGATGACGGACCAGAGACCTCTAGTGAGAGAACAAGATTGAGAGAGCCAACTACTAACACCGTGAAAATCTCGGCATGAACCCCATCTAGCGAGAGAACAAGATCGAGAGAGCCAACGACCACCAACGACTAGGGAATGACACAGGTGTACCCGTGGGTGTCGCAAGCATCACCCGCACCCGCACCCACACCCGCAGGTATACCCACACCCCCATGGCGGGTGCGGGTCTCATGGTGGGTTGGTGGGTAGTATAGTGGCGGGTGTGGCACAACAGTGCCCGCATCGACTGTGTGGACAGACGAGTCCATGCTGCTGCGCCGCGAAGACGAAGAAGTACCTGCGCTTGTCGCACCAGAACCCGTTCTGAAACTGTCTCCTCCATAACGGAAGGAGTGCCAGGCATGTTAGATGCGCTTGGGGGCTTGGTGAGGGAGGAGTGCTGCGCACGAGCGTCGTGTCGAGAGCGCTTCCAAATAATATCGGATTTCATACTAATGGGACGAGCAGAGCCGTGAAGCTTATAGTAGAGGCCGCATCTGTATGTATATAAGAGATAGGTACGAATATAGAAGGAACAACAAATGAGAACTTACGCGTTGCAAACGGTCTTGCCTTCATCGTCCTTCCTCCACAAAGGAGTTGCAACCAGGACTCACCACCTCCACAACTCGGACGAGTCCATACCCTTCACGACTAGTTGTTATTAGCAATCTTCACGATCTGTCCGAGGCTTGAACTCGACCTTTCGCGCTGGAAGACAGGCGCTCCTACGACATGATAGAATTGGTGATGGGTTTGAGGCGCCAGTCTAAGAAGAGAGAATTTTGCCTGTATCCGGTACACAAACAGGTCGTCGTTGGGGTTGGCATTGGGATGAAGGCACAGTGAGATTGCAAAAGCTGTACGAAGGAGCAACACATAGGTAACCCAAACACTCGGATTACAGTAGAGCTAGAATCTAGTGATTGTGTGATCAGATCTTAATAGCAATACTAGGGAGACAGAAGTATCATGCTACAGCGTGACGTGAGGAGCGGCGAATAGTGGTAGAATCACTGGCCAATGTCTGACTCTTGGGCTTCCTCCTGCCCCTGGATGCCTTTGCCTGAGGTTTGGCAATAGTAACAAGCCCAATAGCTGGTGATACGTCCTCGCTCTGACCCTGGGCATCCACCAAAGTCTCTACACATGGTGCCATAGGAGTTGAAAAACACGGAGTTGAAATGGAAGGTTGTAGGCTAGTATCAACTTGAATGATAGGCCCCGGGGCTGCGGCTTCGGACTGCGGGACTGCGGCTTTGGGTTGCGGGACTGCGGCTTTGGGTTGCGGGACTGCGGCTTCGAGTTGGGGAGCGTCAACGGCTGTCTTAGGTTGCAAGGTTGAAATGGTTGCAGCTGCAGCTGCAGTTACAGTCGGATGGATGTTAGCTGCCTGTACCGGCAAGTTAACATATTCCAATGAGTCTGAATCATCGTTTGAGTCTGAATCACTGGCGTCCAGCGCGGCCATAACACGATCAAGTGATTCAGTGACTTGCTCCATGGTGCACTGAGTGTCATTGGATGGCTGCGTCTTGACGGTACCATCAAAGACGTATCCATTGATTTGCTCGACGACCGATTTGATGCGCTGGTGGTTCCACTTAACAACGAAGAATTTCTTGACTGTCTGAAAGAGGGAGTGATACGCGATCGAGGAAATGGCACCAACTCCATCACCCGAGAATTCCTGGTCTGGGGACAGGATGAATATGATCTACAGGACATGACTGGGACCCTACCGATGTGACGCTAAATGCGATCAGGCCAGGAGTGCAGCTTGTGAGCTTCCACATCTTAGCGTAGGAAGGTGGTCCGCCACGTGCTTTGGAATACAATGACATCTTTCCGCATACCGCAACCTTCATAGCCTTCAAAGCAACATATGAGTAGCCAGATCCGCTGTTACTAGTATAAACTGACCTTACCTTTGCGATGACTATCCAGTTCCTGAAGATTTTCTTCTCATTCACGATATGATCGGGGTAAAGTATGGGCGCCTTGAAGATATCATAGGCCTTGCCTTTGCCTGCTTCCCATCCGATCAAGTCTGTGACCTGTGAGAGGGAAGTTCGGTCGTATTTCGAAATGAAAAATTCATTGGGCATGTTGAAGATGCCGCCTGCAACAGTACGCAGGCTGTTTAGAAATGATGAGCGAGCTTGCTGCATTCCGCTCCCGAACTGATTGAAGTATTTATTATAATATTAAAGCCTTGAAGTGAGAAAAACTGTGCACCTGGTTGAAGAATGCATTTGTTCGCATCTGAGCGTGCAACGTGTGGTCAATGGACGCATAGAGTTCAGCAACGAGTGCATCCTTTGCTGTAGACTTCTTCGCATAACGATTTGGATTCGAGAAGTCGACTGCAGGATCAGGACAGTCTGTTTGAAAAATAACCTTGTCAGGGAGAAACATCTCGGTAGTTAATGCATATTTTTTCGCCAGGCTTAAAATGAGCTTGTCAACATCATTCGTCGTCGATGAGGCAGGAGCTGAGACAGCAGATTCTGATGCGGACAGTATCGCAGATGCTGTTTGCGACATTGACGATACCCTAGACGACAATGTTTGAGGGCGTTTACGAGAACGTTTCAGCTGTTGTGCAGCCAGAATGCCATTGCTCTCATTCAGAGATGCATTCCGCTGCTGGAGCTGCCCTTGTTGAAGCTGGAGATATTTGATATACTAATGTATTAACAAGTATGTTAGAATTTAGAATATGTGATACGAACAAAAGCACAAGCGTACCTGTTGGTAGTGTTCAATAGAGGCGCCACTGCTCGGTGGAGCCACAGGCTGACATTGGGTGCCTTCATCTGCCGAGTCTGAACCTGAATCAGAACTGAAGGATATCGAATTCGAACCAGAGTCAGACATTGAAGGGTGTTGAGAAGTGGGTCGTCGCAGGGTGTCAAGTCCGTCTCGCAGTCGGTGCCATTTTATGCAATCGTGTTGAGGCCATGAGGCTGCGACCAACAAAGTTAAATTGAACAGTAATTTACACGCGATGAGGACGTACATAATAATCATCGCAACATGTTGCAGGTCGATGTGTGATAGTACACGTTTCAAATCTACACATCAACACGTGGACGGATAAAGTCTTACGATTCAGAAATAATGAGGTCACTTACATATGTAAAATGAAGAATGTTTGACGAAAGGCTGTTTGTAATTGCCGTGCATGGAAAGGCCCATCAGAGCAGGCTGGACCTGGAAACCGACATAGACGTTAGCACAGTTGATGGTCCACCAAAGTTGGGAAATAAGTTCCTTTGAAGAGCGTGTGCTCCAAGATACCCTTAACACCGCCTAGACATCAACATGGTAGTTGTTCGGTTGCCCGAGCTTTCCATCATGGCACTAAGACTCGCGCACCATAATGCGACAGCGGACTAGAGAAAACGCTTTCGACGAAGAGTATGATGATGGGGATTATGTCACGGAGTGGTGTATGGTATATCTATATGTTTTGTTAGTATATTTTCTTATACAAAGTTTACAGCTCACCAAATGTAGGTTTGAAGCGGCCGGTGCTATTTACGAAGTGGTTAAGATGAGGTGTGACTTTCTTGGATGTGAGTATGTGCGTGATGGATGTTGCATTTTGTCGGACGGTGCTTGCGAATATGTGACGTTTGCATCTGTACTGTGGGCAGTCAAATAGGTAATGGTCTCGTCAGTTCCTGGGCATATGGGACAGTGTGAAGTGTCGCTCTCAAAGGGATGTGGCAGGACCTGGCTTACTTACAGGAGCAAATTTGCGGCTCTCAAGCCAGTATTAAAGCGGTAGTGGATCAAGTGCTTGGTTGATCTTGTAGAGCCTTGACTCGAAGAAACATGTCAGTATCTACAGTGTGAATTACAAAGTAATCTCCGTCTGTTTCCGGATCATTTGCGAGAGCAGCACCCCGAATGATCGATTGGACAGAGATGATTTCAGAGGATATGCGAGGTTTGGCTCGCACACGCCACAGTCCCATGTCATTATCTCGCCTTCGACGACTACTGGCGATACCAACATCATAAGGATGAATCAGCGCGAGAGGGAAATCAATGTTGCCAATCAAGCAGCTGAACATGTACACGAGGCAAGCGAAAAATGGTTTGTCGGCAGTCTTCACGATGACGCAGTCATACCTTGGCAATCCATAGAACTTCGGGTTGCACCGAAGTAAATCTCGGTGCAGGCGCCAGTCGACTATTGATTCGTAGTTGACACGCAAGAAATGAAACACTGTTATCTAATAGTAGTGTATTAGTATAATGAATTGAATGAGAAGTAAATTAGCATACCATATCTTCTGTGCGCAGGTGAATACACTTTCCATCCGGCAATGGAATATTGTGCTGTGGTAGAAAGCCATTTAAGAAGCCATTTAGCTTCATCCGAAAGTTGGTGAAGGCCCTGTCAGTTCCGTGCGAGAGCATGATATCGGAAAACGAGTGGTTGCCTTGCCTCGAACCTAAATGAGCATGGATAGTAGTAGATTCGGGTTCCCCAGTGTCATCCAAGTCCAGCGCTTCATGAGTCTCCGGGTCGCAAGTGTTTCGTTTATAGTACTCGTCAAGTTCATCGAGTTCAGTGCGCATAGATGTTGAGGTCAGAAGCCATTCATCATAGTGCAGAATCTGTAACAATAAAACAAGTCTGAATCTGCATGACAAATAGTTACAAGTAACAAACCTGAGAAGCGACGTTCTTGAAATTTGTACGTTGAAGATATATTTTTCGCAACGAGCCGTGCATTTTTTCATTTGGTTTGGTACTGTAGTTACGTGTCGCACCTTTCGATATGATATCGTCGAATATGTGAGAGACCAAATGTTTCTTTGGAAAGTTCCAATTTTTGAGGGTTTCAGGCTGTGATTGGGCAATATATTCCTAGTGATGTGTCAGCTGATCATCATCGAAAACCAGAACAATACAGTGACTTACGGCCATTATCTCTGAGAACTTTTGCACTGCCAACCTCCCAGCTGCGATTGTATGCTCTGTATGCACTTCTAACGAGGCATAGATATCAAACTCGATGTAGTGGCGAATGCAGCGAAGGAGTAAGTGTCCCAGTTTACAGCGGGACGAAGTAAATATATCCTGTGCGGCAAAGACAATCATCTAAATAGTAAGTTTGTGTTAGTGCCGAAAACCGCTTATAATGTGCACATGAACCTTTGACAGATCCCCGAGAACAGTACCATCAGTGAAATCCACTGCGACGACAGACGAAAAATGTGTTAAATCAGGCCATCGCGGAAGTCCATCAAAACTAGTAGGACGCTGAGTCAGAAGTAGCAACAATGTATCATGGTAATCACAATACATACTTTTTGTCGAGTTTGACAGCTGCATCGCGCCCGAGGTCTGAAATCCAAAACTTAACTTCCTTCCACAAATGATCGCCCCATAACCCTTCCTCATTTGTGTGAAGGCGGTCGAAAGAAAGTGCACGATGAACGTCGACGTGACGAACTCTCGAAAAGACATTCTAACAATTGAATTACATCAGTATTTGATAGATATCACAGCAGGAACTGCATACCTCAACATTTCGGAGCGAGAAAGCCTTGAGATGAGCCTCTTTTTCCTTCTCAGAAGGCTTCAATCTTGCAGTGCGAAGTACATCTTCAGATTGGTGGCGTGTGCGAAACTCGTGGGTAGCAAGAACGGACTGCTCGTCTTGCGGAACCAAGCAAACTGGACACGGGAATTTTCCCTTAAGTCCACGGATCAACGCCATGATACATCTACAATTTATACATAAGCCTCACAATAGTAAATGCATGTGGTACTTACTGTTCTTCATAATCAGCGCTTAAGATCAAAATAACAGGCCAGAGACGACGTTGGATTCCATCTCCACACTCAAACCAATAACCCGTATTCGAGTGCTGCGCAACTGAGGCAAGAAGCTGGTAAAATGACGTGTGCCAGACAGCATTTTTGAAGTCGACGTAGTTCTTCTTTTTCGCATGTTCCTGATTCTCGACAATCTAAATCAATACGGCAGTTAGCAATACTAATACTAACCCAACAAGCTTGTCAATGCAACTGACAATGGGCAGCCAACCGACGACGCGACCACCTCCCAAGGCAGTATTGTTGTTGCGAATGTGAACAGGTAGGTTGGCAATACGCGCAATAATTGGGTAGCCCTTTTGGGTCCCGAATGACGATAGTTTACTCTTGTCGGCATAAAGAATGTATGCCAGTGGTTTCGCATCTGAGGGAAGCTGGGACTAGTACAGTTACAACGGTTTGACATTGTACTATTAATTTAAAACAACAATAAAACAAGATTTGAAACATACTTGTGCATTCCAAAATGCATCAGCAGTCCATGGTTCGTCAATGAAACGTACAAACCTCTCTCCGTCGAATTTCGAGAGACGTTGAGCATCGAATACGAAATGAGGCGCGAGATATTTGTCTCGCAATAAATCGAGTCCCCAATCCCAGAGAGGGCGGTAATGCATCTCGAATTCGTGCACCTCACTGTCAAATGGAACAGACACTGTATCATTCTGAAACTGCGCACTGATAATCAGTTTATTATCATGTTAGTATTAGTACATGAGACAATACTCACTCTGGTATAACGTTGCGAAGCAAGGTTCCATAGGGAGCGAACCTCATCGTGATTTTGCAGCGTGAACTTATCATTGCCGCTAGCAGATCGGTGCACGAGATCCAGAAGGCGATTGGTTTGATCCTTCGTCATCGCAGCTTCAAGTGCAATCTCTGCTATTTCGAAGTCTAGCCGCGTGCGGAAGGGTTCCCAAGGTGTATTGTTACGAGGCACAGTATGTTCTGTCATGCGGCTGCGGGTGAACTCAGAGAAGTGATGTACAGTGGAAGAAATTTGGCTGTGAGGATGATACTCGACTTTAATATCATCGAGCTCAGGATTGGGCTTGTTGGGACCAGGATCAGGCTCATTGGAACCAGGATCGGGCTCGTTGGGAGCAAAATCGGCCTCGTGAAAGTCAGGTAAGGCTGCGTCATGGTCCACTGGTGGGTATTGTCGAGGCGATGACCCTTGCATCTCTGATATTGACAGTCTCAGTACATAATCAATCTAATTAAATTGAACATACCAACATCTGGATCTGGATCTGCCCAGATCGCAGTAGCGCTCACTGTATTGCGATGAGAACAATTAGAAACATAGTACTATCATTGAAACATAAGGGCCCACCTGCAATAGATGATTGCGCATCCTCCAAACGTTGTAGATTATTGCGAATCTCGCGTCGCTGCCTTCGAAGTTCTGTATGGCAGATATCAACTATCTATTGAGTGCATGATTGAAAGACGACTGATTTGAGCACTCACCTTTCTTCTTGGCCTTCCGAACTATATCAGCAAACTCCTCGTCCTCCAGCCGTTCCTTTTCTTTCTTTGCACAAGACTTTGAATGCGATCCTAACCCGCGCGCACGAACATTCGCCCCACATCGATCACATGTCGCGAGTTCTGATGCCCGTTGCTTTGACTTAGGCATTGATATCAAGTAGCAAACAAGCGACGAACAAGCTGATGGTTCAGTAGATTATTAAAGTGAAAGGCTGTTAGTAATGGAGTACATACCAAAAATCAACTGTTAAAGACAAAACAGACGATGATCAAGGATATGTTTCGTTCGAGTGTAATATAAGATACTTGGCAAAACTGTTGAGCGCAAATGCGATAAGTTTTGGATGGGAAAGAGTCTCGTTCAGACTGACTATAGACTCACAGATAGATAGCAGGAGAGAATTGATTCAGACGAACGGAAGTTGTGGGTATGCGATTTGGTGTACAGGCGATTCAGATTCAAGCCGAATGAAACAAGACAATTGAATCAAGGATGTCGTTTAAAATAAAGAGTATAGATGAAAACAGCACAAAGAATCGGAAACGAAGCGATGTACAGAGCCAGAATTGTTGGGTGGGTTGATGCACGTCCAGGCTATTAGGCCTTAGGCCTTAGGCATAAGTCATCGTACGAGTCATAATCTGAATCAGGATGATATTGAGACTCCGCCTAAAGCATCGTAATTCAGATCACAATGACTTTGCGGGGCATCGTAACACGTGACCATTACAATGCCGGCAAAGAATCTCCGACATCAGTACTTTGCTATTAAGCTCTTCGACATTACTGTTCACTCTGAACGGACGGCATCAACAATCACTTGGCTCAATTCCACATTTGTGCAGCTCGCAAAAGAGTTCTTCCCTAGTTAGTCACGTTCAATTTCGCCAATGGCCCTATCTCACTCACTATATGTTGTAAAACAAGATGCCAATACGAGAACTGACGTGTTCACATTTGGAGGTTGACATCGATGACCACACTCGAAACCTATACGATGTCCCTCCTTCATCCCAGCCCGGTACACTGGCGAGGATAAACCTCAAGAATTCGTCGCTCCGAAAGTTCTTATCTTTTATCAGAAGCATCGTATATCTGGACGATCACTCTCCCAACCACAAAGAGTTCCCTGCAATCATTAAGGAGTTGGAGGATGCGACGGGCATAGATGCACGAGCTCTAATCTGCTTTCGTCCAGGGATGACCAATGCCCGACAGAGACTTCAATGGGTGTCATCTCGCGTCACTAAATTGCAAGAAGACATCGCGTACTCATTGTTTGGTATCTTCGGTATCCGCTACCTGAAATATACAGCGACAAGAAGCAGAACGCGCTCGGGCGGCTCCTGCAGGAGGTTGTGGCTCGGTCGGGCGACATCACTATCCTCGACTGGGTCAGACAACCTTCCGAGTCCAATAGCTGGCTTCTGGTCTATCATTTTTCTCACGCCATTCCTTCACGTACTCTTCCATCTTAGTCCGAAGATCAGGTGCAAACAACCATCTCTTCGCTGCGAAAAACCCCATGGCTGTGGATTTGGCTTCAAAACTTGACGACTGGCTTGATGACACGAGTGCTGTTTGTTTCGCGACCTGCAGACTGCATCTGCCTTGCATGGCATTCCGTGTTACAGAAGTCATTCTGAGCTACATTCCATCCCAGGAGACTCGATGTGAAGTCAAGGCAGACGTGCTTCGTGACCTGTGATCACCACCAAACAGCCAATTGTTCAGTCTCGTGGACAATGTCCACCCAGCAAACCTTTGTATCTTTCCGTTCCTGGGATCGGAGTTATCTGACTTTGCAAATCTGCCCGACGTCGGGGACGATACGGAGAACGAGGGGGATTATTGGACTTCTGCGTCAGAGGACTCACCTAGGAGGTGGATGATGTAGAATCGCGAGTATTGCGGTTCCTTGGTCGCCTTGGGCAGCCTTTCGGCGCACGTTTGCTAGCGCGGCGGAGAATACAAGAGGGCCACGTCAAATTGTGATATCATTGCGCAGCTCAAAGATGTGGCTTCTGTTCGAGACTTGATGAAACGTCAGGACGATAGAAATACTGTAGATGCATGTTTTTCCTCGAAGATTAGGGATCTAAGTGGTTTTCATAAATACTTCGTGTGTATCATACTATATGTATGTGCCTTCAACGTTCAACGACTGGTCCGTATTTTAATATTCCTGGATATATTTTGCAGCCACATCAGGGAATACTAACATGGAAGATGGTATATCCAGATTCCAGGTAGCGGAGGGGAATACTTGTTCGGGATAGACTTAGTCTCATCCGCATTGCTAACATTGGTCTGTCCTATGGGTTGTAAAAAATCAAGTCAGGGTATACCGTAAGATTGAAGCGGCAATGTGCAGGAAGTCAGTGGGAGAGCATGAGGAAGAAGGCCAGCCGGGAGGACAAATATGTCGTGCGGCGGGGAGTGTTGGGAAACTGAGTGAAATGGGTGTGCGTAAAGCCGCGACCGATTTTGCCGAGATAGTAGACGCGTATTGTAACTTGTTAGTGACAAATTGAAGAGAATTTCTAGCTCATAGTACGGCAGTATGCAGCGTGATCTGCTGTGCGAGGATGGAGATGAGGCAGAAAACGTCTCTAATTGGTTATCTGGCCCACCGATAATTCAGTCTTCACTCTAACAGTAAGACAACAAAAATATAATAACTACACCTGTCACCAACAGGGTATCGTATACTATCAGATGGATACAAACCATAATTTAGAGGGTCATGGAGTAGTGCCACGTAGCGCGTACATTCGGGTCAAGGGGATATCTATTTTGAGATTCTTGGCGAGTGGATCATATATCGTATTGATGATGGTAGCTGCGCGTCGAACCATGTACGAAACATACATTCACCTTCCAATACGAGACTGCGACCCTCCACGTAAAATGAGGCGATCAAGGTAAGGAGAAATAGATCGAGCTCCAAGGAAAAATGGTGCGGCGGAGGGGTTTTTATTCGGGTTTCCATTGCCAACTTTAAGCAGTCGCGTTTAATCTTCTGGCAACCCAAAGCATCCCCTGTGAGCCAGCAATCCAGTGGTCTGTCCTTGTTCAGGAGCTTTCCGTCCTCATACTGAAGACAGACCAAGATGAGGACCCAGATGAATGATTCAGCAATGTGCGGATACAGGGGCTCCGCTTTGTCCTCGATGGTTTTCTTTGTGAGAAGGTCCATCGCCATGAATGGTATCATTCCTATGCGCTCGTGGCCGCCAGACCCATTTTCAGGCGATGATAAGTCGCAGTCGTTGATGGCACCCATCACTAAACCGCTCTGGGTCCGGTAAACCATGAGATTACTCGGGTTAACGTCATACTGATGAACGCCGGTGATCCAGAGGATACGATGGTCTGTTTTCGTGGTCAATAGACAATGATGAGCGCAGTAAGGGAGGACACCTACAGATTATCATCATCCACCATACGCGCTTAAACTCTTTCCCGCTCAGCTTCGTGACCGGCTGAAAATTCCAAGATACGTGGATGTTCAAGATGCGTTTGCATCCTACAGGGTCGTCAATCTCTAGCCTTCTTCTGAGTTTTGCTGTGCATGTCTCTTCAACTTGATGGAGCCAGATCATCTCTTGGACGTGACCATCCACCTGTGGCTTGTGCTGTGCAATCTCATGCACCGCATTGAGCATACCAGGGTCACTCTGGCACGAGCCACCTGGCCAGTGGAGCTTGGTGGCCGGTTCGTCGGGGTTATGATGAAGACACCTCGATGACAGACACGATAACATTTCACTTTTCATTGGTAAAACGGTATTCGCACTTCCGCACAGCCCGAGATGAGCCATATGCTTGTTGGACTCTGGATGAGCCGTCCTGAGGGTACCACTCGACGTGGATGGCGGGGAACGATTCAAGCATAGGCTCGAATGTCTGGTTATAAAGGCACTGTGGCGCGTCGTGCATTCGTCGCATAAGCCTAGAAAGCGGTGAATATCCTGAACGAAGTTGATACCCGAACACGGAACGTGTAAGCACTGCTGATCAAAACGAGGACCAGGCGTAATGATGCCTTCTGGCAGCCTGCATTCGCGACGCACTTACACACCTGATATTAACGACAGCAGCCATAATGCATTAGAAAGAGAACCGTTATGGAAGTAAGTGATTGATATTGCGTCTTCTCATCCGGCGTGACGGTTGTATATATTAATCGCGTTGTGTCAATGCTTTCGGCGAGGCTCGTTGGAGCGTAAATGATTAGAAGCACACCTCTTGCAGGCATATTACGTTCGACCCTGAACCAAACGTCAATACAATTGATTGTAGACCAGTTTGTGACGCAGTCATACCAGTTGACAAATTAGAACAGCCCATCAAGATACGTTATCGTGGAAAACGCGTTGGTAATAACACAACTGTTGCGCAGCAAGATATTCCGAAAATAGCGATGCCAAGGGCCGCCTCGCTCTGCCTCGCCTTGTTACCTATGTCTAGAGACATAGTACACACAGCAGTAAAAGCTGGGCATGGTGAACATAAAGTTCGATGCAGGCGCGACGTTAAGCGGCTAATGCTTCGGTTAGTATGGATTGCCTTGAGCAGTGAAAGCGTAAAGGGGTGAGTGTATGCACGTTGACACAAGGCTTTAACTTGGGTGGCCTTGCGTCTGCAAACGTGATTATGGAGTTGGTGCTTGGTTCGCGCTATCGATCGTGAAAACCACTGCTTGGCTTGGGAAGGGGACACGTCGCCGAGCCGTGTTACAACCTCTTGCGGTAACGCAGGACAAAAATGCTTCGGGCGCTCAGCTCTTTTCAGATGGCACGCTGGGTGGCAGCCTTTGTACGGTGAGTTGCACTTCGGCCTAGACACAGCACAATGCAGGACCTTACTAGCGTTCGTCGATGGCGCTGCCGTATGTCGTGATGGAGGGTATGCAGGGTAAAGTGATTCGCTCTCCCCTTCTTCGTTCGCAGCTTTTGACTCCACATTCTAGCCCAGCATTTTCATAAGCTTTGAGCGTCGTCAGTCCTAGTACGTCACCGAGTGACTAGAGGGTTCTAGGTCTACACAGGGCGCAATTTAGCTTGTGCAAGCCAGTACTTTATTCTCGATGAGGGAACTGGTTTGTCATGCCTGTCATCAACATCAATTCGCTCCACGGACGGATTGGGGAAGGAGCGAAACAACAGAAAGCGAACTACGATGATACTCGTGCTCCAACCATCTGCTCTTCAAACGACCCATGTGCATCGCATGTCCGTGTGCCACACCATGCTGCGCTGGTAATCTGGACACTACTACAGCGCTGCCATACAATATATAAGAGAAAAATGTGGGCTTACCAATCAGATCGAAAAAAAATACACAATGCTCCCAAATCACTCCTTCAATTCGCTGGCGTGCAATCTCTGGAGACGCGGCTGCTGACGACAAATAGGATATCCATGATTTTCCTAAGAACGCCGGTTCCCCATCTCGAAAACCTCTACGAATGACCATTTACTCAAAGAGCCCGGACTAAATATTGATCCAGGACCCTCGACCGAGCTGAAGAAAGGGTCACGAGTGGAAAATTAGAGGGTTAGATCTTTGACTTGAGACACGATGGTAAGAGAAAGGTCGTACTGTCCAACGTTGCGTACAATGCCCTAATGGGCATAGATTGGAGTCGAAAACAACAAAAAGAGAAAAGTCGATTGACAAAAAACATGCGTTGGGCCTGGCTAACCGGAACAGACTGGAGGTCCTCGACAAAAATCCACTAGTCACAGGTCCTAGGTCCCTGGACTATGCCCTTGATAGCGGTGACATGAAACTTGGTTCGTATGCATGAATGTGATGTTGGTGGGAGCGTCAGGGTACATAGATGATTAAAAGAATGTTGTGGCATGTTAGCCAGTGAGCCGTTCCTTTTTTTTTTTCACGCACCTAGACCTTGGCGTCGTGTCCGAATGTGGTTCACATGTGCTGTAAAACAATAGATCGCCATTAAAGGTCTCTAAACAAACTTCCGCCAAGTTGGGGATACGCATCTGGCAGAAGGATGTCCAGCATCTTGCAGTGGGTCGCGGAGATAGAAATTCACAGAATCGGAGTGAGTTAATCTTCTCCAGTGAAATGGGAGTTCCTGACTGGTGGAGCTCAATTTCAGCGGGTCATGAATGTGAAGTTCACTTCACCAAGCCCACCATGTATGATGCATCGCGATGTCTTTCCAGCACGTTCCTCGATCCAATACCCGAGTACTTTCGAGACCGTACGTTACTGGCCAACGCGGAAGTGGTGGCACAGAGGGCAGCTCATCGAAGATAAAACCGGATAACGCTGGTGAGCTGAACGAAGCTTCACTGGAGTCGCCATCTCTGTGGTGCTGATTTGCCTTGACATCGAGAGGAGGAAGACCAAACCCGATTTGCATGCTACCCCAAGGAACCAGGCAACCTATATGCTACGTTGCAAGGGGAAACGACACACGTCATGAATGTGAGATAACAATCATATATAGCAGCAAAGCCACGGTACTGCACGGTATGAAATTCGGTTTCGCAGGAGACGCTGTTACTTTCCAGCACTGCAAGTTGGAAAGTTCGTCTCCGATGCTTCGATGTATCGAGTAGTGTCAGAGGTATCGGAGCATTTAATACTTGATGTCATTTGACTCCAATGAAGTCACTTCGGCTGGATATATGTTTTAGATGACAACAATGTGGAACATGTAGCTATTGACCTACCAGGAGTCCAAACACAGCCGCAAAACTTACTACCCCACTTTTAGGACCATCGGCTGGACTCATTGGGAATGCAACATCACAATCTTTTGACGCCTCACGTGCCTTGCGGTGTCGATATGGCCATCTTGTTACGGCCCGCACCCAATAGTAAGACATGATTCTTCTCGACTAGCGGAACGGAACCGCCCTTTCCCCAGCAACCTCGACTTCTGTGACCTGTAATCCTCAGGACGATGAGCGTTGTACATTCGAAGGGAAGAGCTTGCCATTGCATACACGATGTACCGGTTCCTCAAGTGTGGAACATGTCTTTTCTCTGCCATCGGCGCACCGGAGTGACATGAGCAGTGATGTTCAAGGAATCGGTACCCTGGTTGGAGTGCCTTATATGCCAGCTGCATCTCAGGACGAATGTAGACGATGAGGCGTGTAGATGGCGTACTGGTGTGTTCCTATTCTCAGATGACTGGATATAATCCTTCGGTACCGCAGAGACTTCAAAGCCAATCAGATTCTGCTCACCAATCTGGGGACCGCATCAGACAAACTAGAATGACCTGCTCCCCATTGCCTAAACACTGTACCAAATCGTATTGAGTGCAACTCGTCGTCCTGTGAAATAAGTATGACTGGCTTGACATTGAAGGCGGGACAGACAATTGGATCAACACATTCCAAACGCAAGCGGTGGCTTTGTGCGGTGATGTGCCTAGTGCCAACAAAGGTACACTTCGTGTAAGCGAGGAGCGGCAGCCCTTGTGATATTTCTTCATCCTCTGCGGCAAGGTCGTATTATGACCTTTTTTTTCTGGATCAGGAGATTTTTTCCTGGTCGTGAAGTCATGCCAGTGGGTCGTGAAAGACATCGACCGGTCGAATGTGGGTCGTGCAAGATATGGACCGGTCGAATGTGGTACGTGGACGTTGCCTCAGGCTAAAATTATTTTCGTCGCGAAGGGAATCAGACATGCCAAATAACCCATGAAAAGGGATATTTGTCCAATAATCGCTACTGAATTATGTGTACTACCATAGGACGATGGCATGCCCAGGACTCGAGGAACAGCACAGGTGATCAGTGGAAATAAGGGGAATGTCACCTGATTTTTGCGCCAATGGCTCCACCTCGGAGATCAAAACGTTCATTCACGCCACTGAACTGCAAGCTCGGACCTCAACACGCTGACGACTTAGCCCTATCAACTCATGATCTATATGTTTTATGGACCGTCAGTTCCGCTCCTGATGGCTGGTGACTTGCGTGCCTCTGTTGTAAAAAATCAAGAACAGAAAAGTATGGTTGAGAAATGACGTTCTAGTAAGTCTAGAACTTAAGAGCTGCGGCCACTAAAACAATCCCCTCAGCTTCTCTCTTAAACCGTCCACGGTCCCTGAATATTGTATGGAGAAAAACATCGATTCACAACAAACCACAGATACGATTGGATATTCAACGAGAGCGTCATGAGCATTTCAAGCTGATCACGGAGTCCACGATCAAGGCTGGATGTCATCCAAACCGGTTCGTAGCTTGCCTATCTGCGATCACCGTGGAACTGCTAAAATGG
The DNA here is from genome assembly GCF_016647745.1 of Suillus plorans. Taxonomy (NCBI): domain Eukaryota; kingdom Fungi; phylum Basidiomycota; class Agaricomycetes; order Boletales; family Suillaceae; genus Suillus; species Suillus plorans. Next base: position 156,196 of record NW_024537483.1, on the reverse strand, counting down.
AATGCCCGAAAACGAAGGCAAGAATATGCCTCGATGTTCTGATCTGTCGAGAAGCTTCGATAGATAGCATTGGGTCTTCAATCAGCCATCTACATGAGGTGGCCACAGGGCCACTCTCACGGATGTACAGGGTGCCATCACTTTGCCAGAACCTTGGCCCTCCTGAGCTGGAGGGCTGAAACTGGGTCAATCGAGATTGAAGGAAAGATGAAGCCCTTTGCCCAATGTGGTAACATCGACCATCGGTGCTATCGCACAGGTTTCTCAAACTCTGGGTATCACGGCACGTAACTCGCTAATTATGTCCTGAGATATATGGCGTTGTATCGCGGCCTTTCTGCAAGCGGGGAGCATCCACCAGGTTAAACTGCCGTGAATGCGTCAGTCACTCAGTAGCGGTCTTGAAAGCTACTGTGCCCCGTCCACGAAAGGTACTCTCATCTCTTTCAAAAAAAGGAATTATACAGCCATACTCACCTTGAATTTTCTTTCCTTGGCCTTATCTTTTTATCCTAAGGTGAGAACCAGGATGTGTCAGGTTACCGCTGAACCAAGACCACGGAAAAATTCCGAGCTCGGATTAAGGTGGCCGTAGATGCTCGCGGAAATGAGCACGACATCAAGGGTGTGGGTATACCTTCGAATAAACGCCGATTGAAAAGGCCCAAGCTGCATTAGGTCGTCGTAACGCGCCCTCCTGCAAAACGCTTTAGCTTGATGTGCCTAATAAAATGTCGATGTCATGCAGGCTGCAGCCAGTGCCACATCGATTTAACGCATGCTAGTACTGGGGGTATGATGTATGCTGATCTAGTGCATTGCGCTCAGGCATAAGCTGTAAGTTTATCGAGGGGAGGTCGAGACCGTCATTGAATGACGAAACTGTTGGGTATTCGTAATAAGACGCTGCCTAAAATTTTTAGCAGTTAATTAATGAGCTGAGTTTATGCTAACAATATTATATTACATATAAGAGTGAACCTTAAGTTTAAGCTTCCGCTTTGGGGGCCTCTCCTATTACTACTTTCCGTAGGCTGGTAATATAATAAATATTATTTTTGTAGGAGACAAGTCTCGCATTTGCAATTCAACATATTTTGCACCCCTCTTATAAACCTTAATCTATTTTCGTGCTTTAGATTTTCTAGAATTATTTTACTTTTACATAATTACAATAAGCGACCTTCCTTTCATTTTTAGCTAGTATGTACGCTCTGACGTAATCTCTTTCGCGGTGCAGCTGCAAAAAAGCCTGCAAACCTTCTATCCGTCTTCTCATTCCTGCCGCTAGCCTTCCAAGTGCTGCTACCAGCGCTTCTCCGTCACCTATAGTGTGCATCATATTGTTCACAAGACGATGAATTTATTCCGACTATAAGAATCTATTGAATCAACTTACGGTTAAATTAAAAATACAGTCAATTTCCCATGATTCTGAAAAGGCTGAAATACTGATTATTTTACCTATGCAAAGTCATCCACATAGGATCGGAATAAATAATTTTTGGAAGCCTGTGATCAGCAGTCTGCGGGATCAGCGCCACACCTGATCAATGCATTGATGCATCAACCCTTCCTTCGACACTCTTTTGTTTCTCAAGTTTCGAGTGCCGAATGCAGCACGCGCAGCGTGTTTCCAATTTCTGCGGTCTATTAGCCCCACGTAGCCGATATTTGCGCTTATTTGACCTGATATTTATATGATAATATTAGTGTCCCAATCCGAATGAGGGAGCTCATGTAATCAATATCATCGAAGTCGAACCAACTGAGACCAACCACCCTCCAAGTTACTAGATCGTCCCGGACTCGCTCCATATTCACACGTAATAGTGCAGAAGAGCAGGGAACTCTTATATACTTATTTGCAAGTGTCACTCGTCAAAACCCGATGAGCTCCATCGATCACCACCTCAACCTCTTTCCTCCTCTTATTCAAGTTGGACACGCCGAACAGTTCATCCAGTCGGGAAAGACACTTTTATCTGCTCAATCACCTTTGAACCAGTCGTACGCTGTATTTCCATCTGCCCGAGTAGGTTTCACGTCGTCAAATTGCTGCAATGAAATCCCAATTCATAATTTGTGTTAGAAAGATGCCCCGAGCATAAAAGCCAGCGCTGTGGAAGAGCAGCCCATATTCTTCGCGAGCAGTGAAACTTCGCCATCATCTGAAAGACGATTGGTGTGTTCGTACGGTCTATACTATATCGCACGCGTTCATGTTTGGATAGTTCATCGGAGATACATCCATCATATTTGCTGCGTTACAAAACTTGACCAACACGGCTCAAAGCCGAGGACAGGAATGGTACTAAGATCGATGACTTATTTGTCATATACACTAATCCCATGCTACATTAGGTTACACAGTCAAGAAACTCATAATGTGATCAGAAAGCTAACCCTGGATTATGTCAATTTCACCAGAGAGTGCTGGATACACACCTCGGTGAGTATTTGCATGTTGTCTCACCATGAGGTGTTGATCGGAAGATAGCAAACGTCCGTTCAGTCTCAGGGCTCCTCCCAATTTTCCGGTGATCATTATCGCAGCTTATACACGTGTCTCGCCCTATTTGCTGTTTTATACGTACCCGAGTACGGGTACGAAGACGCACCAGTAGGTGACGATTTAATGGAGTGGTTGAATGTCCACTTCATCGAACCTTCCACGGAGGAGGGCGATCACCTATCGGGTCTAGATCGCCCTTGGGAAGACGAGACATTCTGGCCGTATCTTGTCAGGTAGGATCCTATTTTCATGATACTCAACAAGCTAACATCGTACAGGGTGACTTTGAGGGGTCTTTCCAAAGCCGCAACCTTCTTCCTCGCAACACTATCAACTCACCCGTCCGACAACCTTCGCCGGCTCGCTCAACGGTTGTCCCCATTGGTTCAATCTCAGCCTCACCTTCAGTCTTTTGAGGCGGAGCGTGATTTTGCATATGCTTCTCACCGATGGAAGGATAAGGTGAAAGCTCTGCGAATTGAACTAGACAGTGTCTCTGAATCTGATCGACATGATGGGATCGAGAATTGGTGGGATCGTTTGAGTGACATTGTTGGTATACTAGAAGGACGCAACGAAGTCATCCGTCGGGTCTGCGAAGATCTTGGCGCAGACTGGAGAGAAATTTCTGTCTCGTGGGGCGTATTTGCTGATGCAAGGCTACGAAGACAGGATTTACCGTACGTCACTCTCTTTCAAGACCGAGTTTATGCTGACATCCTTAAAGTGAGGTCGCCTCTCAGGTCCTTGATGACATGCCCCAAGATCCGACGAATTTGGAGGATATGGTACATGCAGCACTGTTCAGCGGTGACCCTGCCAGAGCATTGTCCCATGCGGCCCAACTCGACCCCTGGCTTGCTGCGCATATGGCAGATTTAATGCAAGCATTATCTTTAATCGAAAAAGATGCAAATGAGGAGTATGTTAAGGTCTTTTACTGGGGATAACAGTGCTTATACCTTCTGCAGCTCAGGTCTCAATGTCAGAGATTTTTATGTGCTCGGTTATGCACAGTATCTTCATGCTGATCCTGCGCTTTGGAGAATTACTGTGGCATACATGTTTTCTTGTGGAGAAACTGGCGTCAGAAGTGCCGACGAAGTGTTAATGCACGTTCCGCTCAAATTGCGCTCCGTCGGATCAATTACCCATGGCCAAGGGGAGCAAAACGGCGCAGATAACTCAAAGTCTGGAGATCTTGCGGGTGTGGTAAAAGATATCAATGCGACATGCTATGAATATCAGCGCGAGGAAGTTCGAAGAACTATTTGTCGCGTATGCATCATCTCTAATTTACACCAACTATGTTTCACCGTGTTTTTCACACAGATAGCCGCTCAGACCTTCGTACAAGAAAAGGAATACGGACTCGCACTTTCGTATTCTTCTTCGGCGGAGGACTGGCCCGGACTAGGTCGCGTGGTTGATCGCGTTTTACAAGAGTATATCAATGCAGGTATGAATAACTTCAATCTTCTTGCTTGGTGTTAAATGAAATACCATCAGGGCCGGCACAATTCATCCGTTACGTGGCTGGCATTGCACCGTCACTCCAGGCACTTCGAATGCAGTCCAGTGCACAGGGCATATTCGTCCACCGCTTGATGTTTGCGGTTCGTTACGCTGAATTTCATCAGCGCCTGGGTAATCAGGATCTGCAAGATGCTGCTTGGGATCTTGTATCAATGTTCCAAGATGGGCTTTCTCCAAAATCATGGTGGGCGGTTCTACTGTGCGATTCCCAGCAACTTTTGCAACATGGTACGGAAAGAGTCCATATACGCATGTCGGGTGCCTAACTATTTTACTAGACGCCACATTACTCTTTCCGTACGCAGGCGCGTGCGTTCTGCTACAGCATTTGGAAGAAGTAATTGCGAGAACTGATCAAGGATCTGGCGATGAGCATCTCCGTGTTTTGGTCGCAAAACTCGGTTCTGGTGGGACAACTGAGGCACTCCATGCACTCCAAGGTGTACGGCTGTCACTGGCGAAGTATTTTGCCAGATGCACAATGATTGGCACTGGGGGGAAACAAATCTTGGAGCGCAAGTTTATCGCTGCGGTGTGACACACCTGATTTTTTTGCGTCTTTGCAGTTATCGTTATTCATTGACATTATGAGTTAGTACCACTTTAATGCAACTTCAAAAAAGCCCGTGGGCTGTCAGGCAAACTTCCGTACCGCCGGCTAACTGCGCTCGATGCGAGTATGTTTTTCGGTATACCTAGGCAAAACTTGAGCTCCATCTTTTACTTTTCGCCCAACTGGAATTTACTCGATTTTTTCCTCCTCTTATACCCAAAGTGCGTAAAATTCGCGCCATTATCATGGAACATTTCAATTTCGGTGCCGAATAAATTATCGTAGAAGAGCGCTAGAACCTTCGTGGGATCCCATTTAGCCTGAGGCTATTGAGGTTTCATCCAGAGTTCCTGTTGGCTCCTGTTGGACATTGTATGTTTTCAACGAGGATGCTTAATTGTCGATTATAGCATGCGAAGCCTTGAAGATATTGTCTCGGCCCGTACCTATCAATTTGCAGGCGGTTGACACGACGAATAATACCAATGCGTCGTTGCCTGGCCACTCAGTAATATGAAAGCGGCATGGCTAACCCACTTGAACGCTTCTCAATCAATATTGTGAGCCTCCCTATTCCGTTCAATATAACCTGGATCGGGCCTTATCGACAGCGCGCATCCCGCTAGTGAGTATCCCCGGGGTCGTGCTGTTCCTACCGCTCACCCACTGATCGCCAAAGTAGCGAATAAAGCCTCAATGCAAGTGGTGGTTATATCGCCCCTTATCGTGACCGATGATCCGCTCCGCTGCGGAAGACGATCTCGTCGGTAGATTGCATCTGTTTTCTGGAGAAAGCCACGACCCGGGGCTCTGGGGGTGGCAATAGCCGAACCCAAAGCAGCTGAGTGGAGCTAAGTTGCGATCGCGAACTAGATTACATTGACTCGTGGATCCAAGAGCACAGCTGATGAAACTCAATTAATACATTCGTTAGTTTTTGCAGTCAGGTGAGTTTAGGTCAATTTGGTGATGTATAGATCCCAAAGTAACTTATAACCCAGCCCTCAATGTCAATCAGTAAATTATTCTACTGCGAATCTTTCCTTGGATGTGCTACAAAATCATTCAGTACGCAGAGTATAGCTGCAGCCATCAAACGGTCACTAGACAGCAAGTGGTATGTGTTGACTACAATGCATATTCCATCGACGACTAATCATTGCGCAGGTCGATTGTCGCAAGAGAGAATGTCGTTTAAGTCCATCGCATCAGACGGGCATGCACAGTTGTGCATCTACTTGCTCCCAAACGTTAGCATCTTGCTTGACAACTCTGACTACGAACTCACGACCACCAGAATGCTTCCTGATCAAGGATTGATCATGGAACAATTCAGTGGCCCTTGCCCACGTTGCGGTGGAATCATGAATGGCCACTGAAGAAGCTAACATTTTTTATATTTACAATTTCCTACCTTTCGTTTGACGTTCGGGTGTCTGGTTTCGTGCCAGTACTGCACACGGTATTCTCCTGGGTCACCAAGTCATACAATCATTCCTACGCAAGCTATGCGAAACTTGTATATATCGAAGAGGCATAAGATATAGTTTATTCAACACGATGAAATAGTTTTGTACGTTGTTATTGAACCCTGGTTCAGGGGAAGTTAGCACTGCACCAACGCTCTCCGAACGACACATGCCTGTTCTGGAAAAGTTACATAATCCACGATAGTTATTCCACACATTAGAGGACTTTGCTCACGGGATTCTGACAATTGCTTGCCATCTTCCCGAGCCTGTACAACCCGCGCTGAATGTGGCCATGGCCGACGAAGGCTACTCCTCAACTGCTTGGGAATCGACTGATAATCCCGATCCTAACACTAGCCAGACTCCCTACTATGGCCTATTCCAGCCCAATAGCCCGTCTCTCATTCACGAATCTGCCACTGCTCCTGCCTTGTCGTCTTTACCAGTCAAACCATCATCACCTCCTCCCAGGTCAAGCTCGGATTCGCTGGGTCGATCATCCAGCTCGAGATGGCGAGATAGCGTGCCGGTGACGATTGAACGCAAGGATACGTTATCCGTGATCCCGAGCGACGCTATCAGTCTTGTGGAGACCAACTTTGATGAGAATGTATTGAGAGTATTGTGTGAGCTGGACGTAAGCTCTTAAAACTTTGTGATATCTGCCATGTTCATTGACATGTCTTGGCACCGCCCCAGTGTGGTGTACCTTTGCTACTGGATCGCATTAAACAAAGTATGGTCTCGTGTCGCGTGAGTATTTGTCGAGTTTCGAGAAAGGCATTACATGAAGTTCCCTTGGCAGGAAGCTTCAGTTTTCTTCAAGAAAAGAGCGGTTTTGGAGGATGAGTATGGGAAGAGTTTGCAGAAGCTCGCACGAACTACGTCCGAAGTCTACTCTATGAACGATGGGAAGGCTGGGTAAATATGGACAGAGTACTATTCGCGTATCACTAATCACAATTGATAGGTCTTTTGTGGGTGCTTGGCAGTCATCCATGAAAATCCATGAAGTTATGGCAGAAAACAGGATTCGTTTTGCCCAGCGGCTAAATGAGATGAGCGATGAGCTGGCCTCGCTCGCAAAGGAAGTGGACAAGAACAGAAAACAGGTACTTCGCATCGTTTCACTTGAAGGTCATTGTTTGACGTTGCCTAGACTAAGGAGCTGGCTAGTCGCTACGAACGCGCCCTTCAAGAATCAGAGTTGAACATGGAAAAGTCCAAAAATCGATTGGAAGTCTCATCAGAGGAACTTGAGCGAGTCTTGCTTCAGAAGGAGGGAGAATCCCTGAAGGACGGTGGTTTACAGGCCAAGAACCAAGGAGGAGTCGCAGGTAAACGAGCACTTGGAAAAGCAGTAGCCAAAGGTGGGCTTCTGCTTAAAGGGAAGAATCCTGGAAACGTTTGCATTTATTATGCTGTTCATGACAGTCACTCACGCGTCATTTCAGATACAAAGACAAGAAGACGACATCCGCACGCGCGTCTCGAATGCATCTGACTTATACCGCAAGGCACTTACTGATACCCAAGCAATGAGACAAGAATACTTCAATTTCCAGCTCCCTCGGATACTGCGTGTTGAGTAAAATCAAACTGTGACATCGTGATGGGGCTGATGTGATCTTATAGGCTCTCAAAGAATGTGCCGACGAAATAGACCTCGGGACGCAATATCATTTGACGAGATATGCATTTTTATTCGAGAGCATAGTTCTAAGCGACGGATCAACTCTTGTTCCGGTAGCACCAGAAGATGGTAAGATCTCATTTGTCACAAATTAATGCTAAACGCTTCCTCACACATCAAATAGGCATCGGCCTGAAATCTACGATCGAGTCTATTGATAATCGAGCAGACTTCAAGATCTACATGCAGAACTATGCATATGCACGTGGTGGAGCCGCTCCCCGTGGTCCGCGACGTGAAGGTCCAGCAGAAGAAGGTTTTGTACGTCATTCACATTTTCTCTTTGGAATTTTCATCCATGCGACTATCAGCTGCCTCCGCTGCCGACCCACGGGGGTGGCGCATATTCTGTTCATACAAATGCTCCGGTTGGGAGTAGTCACAACTCCCAAATACCTGATAAGGGCCGGCCAACATTCGGCGTAGATCTTGCAGAGCAGATGGCGAGAGACAATGTTGAACTTCCAGCGATCCTCGAAAAGTGCTGTACTGCTATTGAAAAGCATGGCCTTCAATCCCAAGGCATCTATCGAATCAGTGGCATGGCGCGGAAAGTTGCTTCACTGAAAGAGCGCTTAGACAAAGGTTCATATCTATCGGCTCTGTTCGACCCTGTAGTCTTACGGCTATCTATTTCCGCAGATATAGACTCCGTCAACTTGGATTCGGAAGAGTGGATATCTGACATCAACAATGTGACTAGTGTCCTCAAGATGTGGTTTAGAGAGCTTCCTGATCCGCTACTAACATCAACCCTGCATCAAGGCTTCGTGGAAGCCGCTAGTAAGTCCTATATGCTATGCAAATATGGCAACTTCTCACAGGAGTTCCAGAAATCGAGAACGATCGCCTGCGGCACATACGTTTACACGAGCGAGTTAACGACTTACCGGACCCGAACTACGCTACACTCAAATATTTTTTGGGGCACTTGCACAAGTGTGTCCACCCTTGTCGTCATTTATCTCCACTGATAAAGCAATTGGCCCCGTGCTACAGGATCGCGGAGTACGAGGCAGATAATTCCATGTCCATCCAAAATCTTGCCATCGTTTTCGGACAGACTCTCTTTGGTCAAATGATACCCGGTAACGGGAGTTTTTCGGGTCATGGAAACGGGGGCATGGCGGATGCTCCTTTTCAGAACAAGGTGATTATCAAGCCTTGATAACTCTTGGCTCTGCTTTGTTATGTTGATCTATACCTTATAGGCGATCGAAACAATTTTAGACCACTACTCCGACATCTTCGTTGATGAAGCTGAAGTGGGTGCTTAGGCTCTGCCCCTCTTCGGGCAGACAACTTGCCGTGGATTCTCCTTTCCCTCTCGCGATACCCGTTTACTGCCGCAGGTCAGCTACTGGGCTGGCTGTGGCTTTGGTCTTGGAACAGATTTCTAGTCACTCGTTTGATATAATCGTTGGGTTGTGATTCTATTTATCCATGCGTACTAGTTCGGACCATGATGATATGTATGTACCCAGCCTTCGAGTATTGTGTATGACTTATAATTAGCTTGGGAGATCAGTGGATCGGATTGAATGACATGATGTACATTGATGTTGTACAATTTTGCATCTCGTAAATGATCAGAGGGTGCTTGCTTACTGGAGTGAGTTGAACTGCGGGTCAAACGTCAGCGAAGGTTGATTCACTATCGCTCCCTGTTCACATCTCACTACCCATGCAGATAGTCCAAGACAACTTTCCCGCATTCCAACGCGTCCAAGCAAACGTCGCCTCCGAGTCCGTCGTAGGTTCAAGTTGAAGTCTCCGATTCAAAGCAACGATTCCATCACTGATTATGACAATGCAATCTGAGCATGTCTCATGTCGTAGATCTTCGCCATCGCCATCAACACGACCGCTCGCTATGCATAGCGGGAGACTTGTCCACCGCTGAACAACTTCTCACGAGACATCGACGGAAATCTCTACAGCCACAAGTTGTATGTCGACCGCTCAATCGTTTGTTATGGGACGCAAACACCACTGTGACCATACGCTGTGGTAAACATCACGATGAGGGATTAGGATAGTAGTGATGGTTGAAAACATGCAACAATGACCGCGCATTGATGTGATGGGGTCGTCAGTCTTGCACATGCCATCGGGATACTCACAATAGAACAGCTGCTTACATGTCATTTTGGCAAAAGCCCCAACCCCACTTTGTCCTCTCCCTGACCCAACATCTCCATCCTTGCCCTGCAAAACAGTTTCCTCGATCAGCACCTTAGTAATTGACTCTCTGCAGTCCTCCGAATGTTCGCGAACAGAGCCATGAGTAACACTATTGTCACGGTAGTATTCTGGATGTCACCCTACCTAAGCACATAGTTTCCATGCGTTCGTAAGCACATTACATCGTGTAGATCTTGTACAGATGCGCTTCCGAACGACGTCGTCTAATTTCCCACTTTCTGGAACAAGCTGGACCTCGTTTCTCGTTTACGTGTCTGCCCTGCTGTCTGTACTAGTATCAGTTAGACTTGTGATTAGGCTAGAGCTGCTGGGTCGATAATCCACTTCGAGGCGGCGAGGGATCGTGTCGGTGATGATTTGACGCACGGATATGCCATCCACGATCCCGCACGGCGTTATCAATTTCATGGAGATCCACTTTGATGAGAATGTACTGGTGATACTATGCGAGGTGGGATACGATGGAACCTTGTAAGACCTCCGTTGCAGAACTGGGTAGCGGTACGAGAGGCGAGAAGTGAGACCTTTCAGCCGCAATGTGCCACCTGAAGTGCGTGCACGTTAGGAGTTGACCAGAGGGATATGGTAACGTGGATGGAATACATCCTGGTTTCATGGGTGATTATGGCGAGGGCAAAGCGATCATATGCGTTACGTATGCAGCGATGTTCTGCCAGAGACGCCGAAAATTGTTGGCTATCGCGACGCATATGCTATCCCTTCCGGTGCAATCGGCGCCCCACGTAAGTCGGTACTTAGATATGCACACTACGGCACTTCAACGTACTGCGCGTCTATGGAAGCACATGACAGGTGAGTGCGCCGGTGATACAGCACAAATACTACACGCACCCCTGCAGCATAGAGAGAGACGCCCACAAAGTCGACCTCCAGTAAAATGACAAAGTTCTTTTCCAAGTATCACGAGTCTGCGAGAGTTTTAAAGGACTCGAAGAATGCGTCTGGACAAACGCAATTTTCCTGGACAGAAGACGAATGATCACAACCTTGAACGATGAGACCTTTAGGCTGTGGGACTTGGAGACAGATGAAGGAGCTCGAGCATCCGCGGTGGGGTGTCAACGTTGGCGGTATCAATGAATAGCAAGTGAATGCTGTTGACCGAGAGCTCACACGGAGAAACTGGAGACCTATCATCCAATTTGAACCCAGCAAAGTCCATTCTGTCTAGTTGGATCTGCTCGCTGGAGTTCTCTCCCGATAAAACTATGACTGGCCACTGGTCAACAACGAAGTTATGGTACACCCGAACTGCTACAATCAAAAGCAGCAGCCAAGTTGTGTAACCAATGTAACCAAATTTCTATTGTTGTGATTCGCGATGCCTGCCCCCTCATAGTAGGAAAAGTGTGTTGTTTGTCCGTTTTATGCCCGCCGCGCGGTAAGCGTGACGATTACTGACACTATATCGTGTTTCGGACTCCGTAGAATTTTTGCATCTTGAAATCTTATGTAATTCGGCTTGCTTGCAGTATTCCTTGAGAAATTTTGTTCCTGTTATTGATCTATAGACCACTTTTCACTTGCGCTCACAACCGACCTCAGGCGTGTCTTACGGAGAGCATATCAAGTGAAGAAAATCGGATTCAGATCAGAAACTGCAAACTACCGATAATTAATACTCGTCATCGTACATATACGAACATTATTAAGAGATAAATCGTGGATGAAAAGATGATCCCGTACTGTAAAAGAAACAAGGCATATCGTGCCTACAAGTTACAAAAGAAATGAGCAGTTCAACATCTGCTGACTACATATCAATAAAAGGAAGACGTGTCCATAAGTCACAGGCAGTCCATGATCTGCGAAGTAGATACCGGTAAGAGAAATGAAATGCAAAGACAAAGAAACAAATCGAGGGCCATTTACACGATGGCGAAGACAAGAGAAGAGACTTGAGATAGACGTATGTGCGAACCGCGGATGGTGGCCTTCAACTCCAAGTGTTCTGAGACAAGAAGGAGGCGGTTGTGCTGTTGCGGTTGTGTCGGGATTGGTCGTAGGGGACGTCCGACGTCGAAGACTGCAGGTATAACCGGGCGGCGCGAAGACATAGTTTGTGCGCGGCCAGCGGTGGCCTTCAACCTCGCGGGCATGAAGCTCCAGGTCGTAGGGGACAGCGAGGGAGGCCATTGCGGATCTTCGGGATTTGGTCGTAGGGGACCTCGGGAGTAGTGAAGGTGTCTGTCTTGAACGATTTCGATCGAATTTCCTGGTTCGGGCGTCTTCTGATCCAGAAGCAGTGGTGTAGGCGACAGCATAGAAGGGAGTCCAAGCTGGGCCATGGCAGCCGCCCAGCCGTCGACAAGAGCGGTTTGGTCGGCGAGGAGATCGTCATGCAATTGTTCAAGGTCATCTACTTTAAATCAACAAACGAAGCGAACGTCACCGGAAATCACTCACTGATCGCAGTAGCGTGTTCTTGTTGTTTGGAGCGAGTGCGTTCGATGCTGCCACGGGCAGCGGCCAAGCGAGCGGATCGAGATTCGCGCTAACAAACGATGGTGAGTGCAGCACTTGGCTTCGCAATAAACATGTCCATACCTTGTGTCTTCCCGGGCGGAAATTCTGATGCCGTTTCGTATCCGGGGGTTTCAGCTGAGGCGAGACGATCTGAGGCAGTATGCTGCCAAGAGAGGGAGTCGTGATCGTTTGAGTCGAAGCGTCCACAAGAAGCGAAATGGCAGTGGTCGTCAGGTGTCCGCCCTCCAGGATGATCAGAGGGAGCTGCGTCCGCTGAGAGGGTCCACTCCAGTCATCGATCGCGAGTGGTTTCGTGCCTTGCAATAGGTCGCCACTGGAACAGTCGCTGTCGTCCTACCAAGATTCAAACATTGAGCGATGAAAATGAGGAGACTGTGCGACTTCATACCTGGAGGATATTCCTTTCCTGAAGGTCCACGCCAGAGAAGTCCTTCATGAAGTCGTCATGATGATCGACGAGAGTCGTGTCGGAATCCATTGAGAGGCGCTTCGTGTTCGGAACCGGCGAAGTCGGCAGTATTGGCGTGCATAAAGTGGAACACGTATTAGATGGCTGAGTGCTGCAAGAGTCGGTTGCGATTAGATTCGGTGAAATTATTACGTCTGGCTGAGTGCTGCAAGAGTCAGTTGCGATTGATACGGACGGCGGAGTGCTACATGGTTCGGTTGCGATTGAAATTGAGTCTGCTGCAGTAGAGAAATCGGACACTTTGTTGCAAATGAGAGGCGCGTTGAGCTCGGCTAAATTGTGCTTCGGAGGGGGTTGACCATCTTTACTGAGGAGTATCCGGGCGGTCTCGTTGGAAGCTAGAACTAGTACCGCGACAGAAATACAAAATTCGGATATGACCAGGCCAGCGGTGACGTTCTCCGCTTCTTTGATGGCCTTGGATGTCCGATCCACCACAGTGTGTTTGAAAAAGAATGCTCCGAGGCACCCAGCGACGGTGACATGGGCGGCACCGTCGAAGATAGCGGAAATCATATTGTAAGGCGAGTTGAAGTTGAGAATGAGTAGTGAAGAAAGTAATGCACGTAAATCGAGGATGGGAATGGGAGCATATCTTGTGGGCCCGCTGTATTTATACCCTGCTATACCAGTTAATTCAGCACTGCCACGAAATAAACGAACTCGATCGCGACGCGCCTAGTCACGTGTATGCAAAATCAGTTTATGTCAGCAGCACCACTGCGACGCTTGAGGTGCATTCAATGGCCTGACCATGTTCAGAACGAGAGGATGATCAATTCTTGTGAGTGTCTGTGTATCGATGGCAAAAGGTACCTGATAAAGCACTGCTAGCACTGACAGGTTAAGGGGCGGATCCCGCCGCAGTGCACGACTCCTCCATTCAAATCGTCGTTCGAGGTCCGAGTTGATTGGAAGTCGCCTAGTCACCACTGGTCTTATCACGATAATCGTGGGTTCGTGACCGCTGCAGACCTTACAGCATAGTCACGGCGTGTTAGCCCGGATCACAGTCTGGGCCCAGCTGCTGTAGATATGAAGTGTTACCAGCCGAAACCCTCGGAGGACGAACAACCCTTGCCGATTGAAGAACTTCGACTCTTCATTTATGTTTCCACCACGTTATGCGGTGTCTGTGCGGTCGATCTAGTACTCCTCATCTTGCATGTTACTGAGCGCTACCACAGAGATGACAGAATTTAAGTAATGGATGCACGAGCATTGACCGGTGACCAATCGCGCACGGTACCATCCTGCTTTTTGAATTGATGCCTGGACGGGCCGCACTCATGATATCGCTGCCATTATCGTCTAATCCTGTTAGCATGCTCGCTGCTTCGTCTATCTCTGGCAGCTCTCCGATTGACTCGCCATCTTCCAGTATTCGTCTCCGACGACATTGGTCATGTTTTCCATGAACGGCAAGCACGTCTTCAGTGGAGGGTGATCTCAGCGTGGGCAGCACCAACGGACACTGCGCAGGAGTAAGAGGGTTCCCAGAAACTTAACCTGTCTGAGTTTGCATCTGAGTTTGCGCGGAATAGTTTTCCTGATGTAGTGTCCGTTCAATCTGTGTTGACAAGGAGAGACTGTATGGCAGATAGCATGCTTCACGCACCACGTCTCGTCACTTCCCTATCATTTTATTGCAATCATCCGTTCTTCGTAAAGCGACAAGTCAATATAGTGATTTGCAATTCGGTTCGCGACGTCACCACGTCTTTCGGAGGGCAGACTGTAACCTCTAAATAAGTTCAGCCGGCTCCTACAGGTAAACCCCTTGCATCCCTTGCAGTCCAAAAATTGTGCATTGCCACGAGGGAATCATAAACCAACCAACAACATATCACAATTACGTATGTCAGATCAGGACCCAAGGAACTTATTGGGCGAGTAGAACGCGGGCTACGAGGGGATAATGAGAAGTCAGCATTCGATCGACCGTTAACAACATGTCACAAAAGCCTAAATATGCACTTACCCGCCTCCGCAACTCCCCTGCGAGAACAGACACCCACGTATTATCGTCTTCCTGGAACGCCCACTCTGTTTGGGAGGGAAAGACGACGCGTCGTAGTGAAGGACACGCGTTCTGCCATGATCGACAGAGTGAGAGTTCTTCTGTGCTGTTGCTGAGCCCAGTATAGTCTACGTGCGTAGGCGAGAGGTCGAGCGTAGAAAGATTGCGAAATGCTCCGAGAAGGTGTGAAAGCGCGGCTAGTAAGCCCTAGAACGGAAAACACGACATTCAGCCTAAACAAAACGTCTTGGAAAAACGGGGCTGCAAGAAACAACAACAGAAAACTCAATAAGAAGTAAACTCACGATACCTGCGAAATGCAAAGTATGCCTCAACGCAAGCTTCACTTTCAAAGACTCGACTGTATTAAGGTTCCTGGATAAATTTCGCAGTAATGTCGGGGTAACCAACATGGATGACAAATCCAGATGGCGAAGAGGTACGCTTGTCAGAACCATTTGGGATAGATCTAGGTCAGGGATGTAGTCTTGTCCTATGAGTACAAGAGATTGTACGGGTCTTCCTGGTAGGATTGCAGCGGCTACGCGCGGGGAGCCGGAAAATGATACGAGAGATGGGAGGGCTTGAGGAATAAGGGTGATCTGATCGTGATAGTCGGGAAGACGGAGATGTCGTACGGCGGGGAGAATGTTGAGAAAAATTTTGAGACGGTTGTGGGTAAAGGGGCCGATGCCGCTGAGAGAGACGCGTCGGAGGGAGTGATAACAGACATCGGTAGCAGGGAATGAGAGAAAAGTTGAAGTTGGGTGTTCCGACAGAGATGGCAGGCCGAGATGCAGGTCTAGGGACTGGAGGTTGGTTGCGAGGCCTAATGCTTGTGTGAGATTAGAGAGGAAGATGTCGAAGTCTGGCGCATAGTATGCGCCATACTCTAATTTCCATCGGATATGAAGTTTGCGGAGTCCGTTGGCAAGATGTGAATGTAGACGAATGGTCTGGCAGCAACGAAGGGTGCTGTATGGGAGTGAAGATGAGGCAGAGAGAGTTTCTGAGATGAAGATGTTTGAATACAGCAGCCATTCTGCGACACCCCTCCACTGGCGTGATACACGGGCAACAGTTGCTAAGACAGAAGGTGATAGACCACGGCAGATAGTAGCAAGAGTCTCATTTGGTAGGAATGTGCGCCAAGCCGAGTCTGCAGCTAAGTACTGCCCACCGTTTAGGTCAATAGCCATGGTGGTGTGGTCCATAGCAGGTCGTAGCCGGGGTCACTCGTTGGGAAAAGAACATCCAAAGATACGTGAAAAGTCGGTAAAACCACGGACATACTAACCGTCAGCAAGTTGGAGGACCGAGCAAAGGATAAGTTTGGACTGACAGTGACAGTGACAGATGATCCGAACCACGTGGAATTTCAAACATGGATTTAAGAGTTAAAATTACAGTACTGATACAGTATAAATAATAGAATAAAATCGTGAAATGTCTATGCACCGAAACCATACAGAGTACGCCCTGACCGCTTCAGTGCGTAAACGACATCAAGGGCAGTGACAGTTTTCCGTTTTGCATGCTCAGTGTATGTTACCGAGTCACGGATGACCTACGAAGAAAGGTGAGAAGATGACGGCGTCAATATTGAGTCGACGTACATTTTCAAGGAAGATCTTGAGGACACCACGGGTCTCCTCGTAGATGAGACCGGAGATACGCTTGACACCACCACGACGGGCGAGACGACGAATAGCAGGCTTTGTTATGCCTAGACATGCCAGTTAGATAAACGACAAGACCAAAAGTATGGACGAATGACTTACCCTGAATGTTATCACGAAGAATCTTACGATGACGCTTGGCACCACCCTTTCCGAGACCCTTGAGAATAAATGAGATCCAGAGTAAAACACGTGTGATAGAAAACTTACCTTGCCACCTTTTCCACGGCCAGACATTGTGTAGTTGAGTTAAGAGTAAAGTGTGATAAAACGGGGATGAGTGGGGCGCCGAAATGAGCAACAGTTGCTTTTATAGCATCGGGAAGTGGCTGTGCTGAATATCCGTATTCGGTTTGTTGATTGACCTCTCACGTGACAGCGCGACGCGTCTGTATATAGGGTCACCCCCATTCGGTGACATACGCTCATTCCTTCCCAATTACCAATTACTTGCTCGTTCTACTTCAACTACTTCAATGGCTCGTACTAAGCAAACCGCTCGCAAGTCTACTGGTGGTAAGTCACACTCTCAGTTTAAAACAAGACACTCGAACTCATTAGCTACCAGGCAAAGCCCCTCGTAAGCAATTGGCCGCCAAGTCTGCTGCCCGCAAAACCGCACAAGCAGTACGTATTGTTTTTGAACTACTGGACCTTGCTCACCATACTTTCTCAGAGCACTGGTGGTGTCAAGAAGCCCCATCGTTTCCGTCCCGGTACCGTCGCTCTTCGTGAGATTCGTCGGTACCAGAAATCAACAGAGCTGCTCATCCGCAAGCTCCCCTTCCAACGACTTGTTCGTGAAATCGCACAGGATTTCAAGGTTAGTTATGTCGTATTTTAACTGCATTCGTGTCTGATCGCTTTTGCCAGACTGACCTGCGCTTCCAATCATCGGCTGTGATGGCTCTTCAAGAAGCTGCTGAAGCATACCTCGTCTCATTGTTCGAGGACACCAACTTGGCTGCTATCCACGCAAAGCGTGTTACTATTCAACCAAAAGATCTTGCTCTTGCACGGCGGCTTCGTGGCGAGCGTTCCTAGAGGGTTTTTATTTATTTGTGGCTGAGTTGTATTCTATTGTATTAATATCTACTATTTTTCGTACTACCGACCGGACCATTTGGGCGTGCACCTTGCAATGACGAGCCGATTCCACATACTTTACGTCTGACAACGTCGTTGGCATCGAGCATCAATGTTCATATTCTGAGTACAATTTATTGGACGCCCTGGTCTACCGTGACACGTCGTCAGCCAACGACCAAGTCCATGTCAGCCACCAAGCTCAGCCGTACAAAAACTAGCTCTTTGCGCTCTCCGACCTGCATCACCTTTGGTCCCGACTTTTTCCTTGACTACCCCACATTCGTTCACAATGCGCTCTTTTTTAACTCTTTGTCTCATACTTCCATCCGTGCTCGCAGCGCCTTTTAAGTTCTCCACCCACCACCAACATGTAAGTCTCTAATTATCCATCAAGGCGTACTGTTCATTTTATTCGCTCGCCCTACTACTAGTCACCCTCCTGCGTCATCGCAGGCGTAGCTTATCCAAACCCTCGTCACGCCCTCATCCTCCTTGGCAAACGAGAACTTCGCCCTCCCACTGGACTCACTGAGCGCGCTTTCACCGACTTCCTACTCTTATGTCACAAGTCCAGCGGTCGTTCATCCTCTGCACCCCTGCTCGCTCGTCAGCAAGGCAGCTACTTGACCAACGCTCTCGGGGATCCGGCAGAGAATGACAGCATGCTCGACACAACCACTCCAGAAGGCGCTCTCCCAGCGTCCGGTGATCAGAGTGCTAGCTCTCCCGCTGCTGCTAGTCCTTCGACGACTCCTGCGACTACTACTTCATCTGCTCCATCTCCTTCAGAGACTCATGGAAGCACTACAGCTGGGCCCACGTCGACTGGCACTCCCGCCGGCAGCGACTTGGACGCTCACGGAACTTCGGCCAACACTGCGGGAAGCCCTCCCTCTGGAAATACAGCTGCCCCCGCGGACTCGGAGATGCCACTAGCACAGTCCGACTCATCTACGTTTGATACACCAATACCCCAAGATATGACAGCCGGCTTCTCCAGCCCTGTCATGGACAGCAGCGTATCCGACAGCTTTGGCGACGTGTCTGGCAGCATGAGCGACGCGTTCGATAGCCTTGACAACACACCGGACAATGATACCGAGGAAGGAGAACCTGTCGCTATGGATGCTCAAAGCGGTGTCTAGGAAGCTGAGACTTGTGATGGTCATGTATGGCTGATTCTCTTGTCAATAGTCATGCAAATAAACACGGTTCAACTATGATATTAGTCCATCCGAAGGTTCGCGAAGCTATACTGCCACATGGCCTCGCCATTCTATCCCACTGCTTGTTTCCAAACTGCTAAATTCGACATCAAAGCAACGTTAAGAGATTAATTCAATATACAACAATCCATATCGTACTGATAGGCTAAATATACAACTCGTAGGATAGTGTAGTGTAGCGACATTGTCCTGTCGAGTCCCTTGTGGATAAAAATATGATCAGTAAAAGTCCCGGGCCCACATCTATCCACCCCTAATTAATCCAAAGAACATGCAAGGCATCTCACATCCACGCAGCACCGACAGCGACAGAAATACCACCCACAAGCGGTGCCCATGGAACACCCCAACGGTGAGAGGCAGAATTAGATCCACCTCCCGTGCCCGCTGTCGCACTAGCTGAGACTGAACCAATAGTAGCCGAAGGAGGAGCAGCATTAACCCCGTTCATAGCAATCGCGGTATTCGAGAGCGCAGCAAAACCAACAGCAGCAGGGTTATACCGGAAAACCGAATAAACATTTTTCTACGATCACTTCAAGTGAGCACATTGACCGTTTAAGCAGCAGAAAAGCAAGCTTACGAGGAAAGTATCGCCAACGATCCAATTTGGCGCAGTACCACCTGTGTTCAGTTCAAAGAATGCGCCGACGCATTGGGAGGAGCTGAGCTTTGTGAGTTGGAAGTCGGCGGGGGCGATGGGCCAGCTGGGTCCACCGAATGAGATGGCGACGTTGACGGCGGTGGTGCAGGGGTAGGTATAGTAGCCCTGCCAGTTACCTGTGCCGGGCTGCGAACCTGGAATTTGTGCGAAGATGCTTTGGATGACACTAGAAGGTCCGCCGACAAGAGTGGTCCCGGTGTCGATAGCGGAGTAGGATGAAGAACCGGAGGGGATGGAGATAGAGCTTCCCTGGACGGTTAACGCTTGGAGACAATCAATGTCAAACTTTGCAAAGCTGAGCAACGGATAAACTTACATGTCATCGGTAGAATCCAATAAGATGGCGTCGTGGGAATGGCCTGATAATCGATGCTGCCGGTGTAAAGACTGCTGTTGACAAAGCCTAGCGATAGTCCGTCAACTTGTAAAGAGACTCCCAACAGAGATGACATACCCATAGTGAACGATCCACCGGGTTCCTCGGTGTTAACGTTCGAACCGTTCATGAACCGGGTGAGCTGAAACGCCATGACAGGATCTGACCAAGCCCCAGAGCTTGCCAAGGTCTGCCAGAACGGCGTCGCTTTCGAGCTAGCTATACTCTGCCATCCCAAGCCCAACAAGCCGGACACGGGTGGCTCCAGAAGGCCCGACGTCACTTGTGTGACAGCAGCGAAAACCTGGTTGGGAACAGAGAACCCAGCCATCTGGACAATGTCCTGGCCTAATGTACCTTCTGCAGCGCCAGAACCGTATTGGATGTTGAAGGGCTCAGAAAGATTGTGGAAAGTAGATGAGGTTAGGTCATCGTATAGCTGGATTTTAGAGCAGCCGGTGGTGCAGGCTTGATCTGCGACCCAGAGATCGCTAATTCGTGGACAATAATGAATACAGTCGGAAATTTTGTCAGGGATAGATGACTCACGATGAGCCGGTGTCAAGAATGACATTGAAGGAGACTGGTGGAGTGCCTATGGCCACTGTTCCGAAATAACTGTGTCAAATGAAAGCGTTCGATGAAACAATCTGCGGTAGAGAACTGCCGACCGACCTTGAATCCGCATTCTGGTTGGTTAACCTGTAGAGTGATCAGCGAGGGCAAAATAAATCTACTTAAGAACCCATTCTCACAAATTTGTTCCAGTACTCCTTTTCTCGATATTTCCCCCATACTTGGCAGTGAGAACCTCTCGTTCGTTCTGAGCCCACGTTTCCCATTCGGCGACGGTTCGTTCAGGTTGGGCTCTTCGGACGAGGGGGATGGACTGGCCAGCAGCCGGGACTAAACTTGGGGCAGCAAAAACATTTGGTGAGACGATGAGGAGGCAAGACAGTGCGAGTGTCGACGGGAAAAGCATTGTGAGGTGACTTGAAAGCGATGAAAACGGGAACTTAATATACGATATACAATATTTGAAAGAGGCAGTGTTCAGGGAAAGAAAGAACGTGGTTGCCAGTGTGTGCTCGCGGTTAACGCACTAAAGTGAGAGATAGTCTTGTGTACTGCGGACTCAGATGCCGCCAAGCTGCCGCTTTCCAAGACATTTTAGTCAGCGCCTTGGTCGTCATCAAAACTTCACCCCCCTACTTAACAAAATGTGTTTAACAACATCCCATGGCAACGCAGTCCTCTAGGGAGACCTACGTCGTCGATCTTACAGTCCTTTGCGTAACCTCGGAAGACCTAGCCCATCATGACTTCATACTCAGGCTGTGCAAGGCACCGAGGCTGGAGCTTGTTGGATCCGAAGGTAAATCTTGTCCAATCATCCGAATAATCCGACAAGCACTGCATTCAACATGTTGAACAGCCCGACAATCAAGCATACTTCTGACAAGCCCAAACTATATAAGGCAAATCCAGAAACCCGTCCATTCTGAACAACCGCCAAGTCTCCTTGTTCAACCATCTCTCGAGGAACTCCCTAACAACATCTTCTTGTCTCAGTTCAACGATCACCAACGCCCACGTCTTCCCTGCAGTTGAGACAGTCTCAATTGTCTCGACGAGTGCGGGAAGAAGCGAAGGGTGGTAGATACAATCAACGATCAGGATGAGATCCCACTTGGCGTTGGGCTCAGGTGGCTTGGGGTAATAGAGTGACCGCCTGGTTGGCGGCAAGGACAACAGTGTTTCCCAGTCTAGTTCTTCCACGGAGATATTCGATCCTGGTGACCCCTCTGGAGGTTTTGTATTTTGCATCCAACCCGCGAAATTAAGAGCAACATTTTTTCGGATAAGTGGGAGAAGGGGCGCGATGTCTGTTGCAGTGTAGCTCTTTGCACATGCAGAAAGCGCAATGCTAAGCAAACCTGTGCCTGCACTATCCAACCGATCAGGGTTAATGAAAACAGCAACCACAGACGTTGGAACTCACCCTAACTCAAGTACATGACTCTCTCGAAGCAGATCCTTATCGACTAATGGGTTGCTTGGAGGGAAGCGATGCTGTTGCAGGATAACTTGAGCGAACGCAATGCTACCATCACCTCGTCGGATATATGTCTAGCGAACAAAGTACGCAGTATGATCCTACCTCGCTCGCCACAAGACACTCCCAGTATCTCCTTTTCGACTGCGCAGTGCAGTTTTGTCTTGCGCAAGCTCAATCTCGATGACATGTGAAGTCTCTTCACCGCGAGTTTTCCTCGCAGACCTGCCCTTTCGTGATCTCGACGCCGATTTAGACTCAGCGGCTCCCGAGGATGTTGGCTGTGATGGAGCGTTGAGTTCAAATCGGATGGAAAGGGTGTCTTGGCGAGAATCAACGTGTCCTAGGCCGTGGAACCCATCTGGTCCTGTCTGGTCGAGTGGTTTTTGGTTTAGAGCTGTGTATACGAGGAAGATCTGCGACGGTATACATCTGATTCATGATATAATTGAATTCAGCTGACCTCCTCGTCTGCATCGGTCACTGGTTCGATGTTGTCCGGGAGCTTCAGCAGATTCAAGGACATGATATACAGCTAGACAAGTTACGACCGAGCAAGTACAAGCTTGTTATGGATAATGGAACAAACAGGGTCAAATAATCTGATCGGATGATCATATTGTTTCCTACAACCAGCCTCCACCTAGATCGTAGGCATAAGTACTCACGAGTTCGCTGCGATAGCTGTTGTCTTTTGTGGTGGATGCCGTGAACTCTGTATTCTCTGTAGCTGGCTGATATCACTAAATATCCCATCGCAACCACGCTGGAGTTACTGGTTGCGTGCACAGTGGCGCACAAGATACATACGCGATCTTGTAAGTACCCTCTTTGCTCTCGATCTTTTCATTTTCTGTAGCTTATACATGTCCTAAAATCAAGACATATCGACGCATCTCACACACCTCTCACTGTTACTATAGTTATTACCATTTCCCCTTGCAATCACGATTTCTGCTTCACTATGCCTAACTGGACAGTCATCCCGCCAACCATGGAGGACCTTGATCAACATTATTGTCACCCAATGATTGTGAAATTGTTTCGCATCATGAAGACCATTTACGGGCTTTTGGATCCGCAAAATGAACCGTCGGGGATCCATGAAGGAAAACATACCGCAACCTTTGGTTATGAAAATTCAGAAGCATCTGATGAATCTTCTGTACTATCAAGCCTTTTCATCCATTTTGGTCTATCCAGCCAGACCTCTCCACGCTTTGCTATCATATTACCGTCTATGCAGATCGAAGATATGACGCAAGGATCACGTATACCCGTCCCGTCTGAGCTCGTGCCGACCGTGACAGACATCTGCGATTTCGCCGTTGTGAGGTCTCAGTTTACCCCAGATCCAACAGAATACGACATAGACGAACCAGAGAGCTACCCTGCAGGTCAGGTGTGGGAACGAGTTCAAATGCAGGTGAGAACTAATTCGCACTATTGACCTATTTGTTTAAATGCAAATTGTTTGCATCAGAAATATCACGAGCTCCTTATGAAAGAAGGCTTTATCCAGAGCACAGACCCTCGACACAGTCATCGATGTGATATTTGTCGATCAGACCTTCTCCAATGCAAGGTTTGTTTAAAAGTCATGTGCCCTTCGCGCAGCTGCGCTGCATTTCCGTTGTTCTGCATGCGCTGGCGGCCATGTGCCGCAGGACACCGCTGTTGGTACAGTGACATCTGTATTGATTGTGTCGTCGGCGGCACAACCTGCCTATGCGAGGAAACCTGGACGTGCGATCTCTGCACAGAAAAAGGCGGCTTCTTTTTACGTTGTCTTCGCTGCGACAGGCCATTTTGCCGTGGATGCTCATACCTTGTGGGATGTCGTGGGTGTAGAGCTTCGAACCTCTGCCACGACTGTGCCGAAGAAGCCCCAGAGAATGTAGCAAAGGAAAACTACGTGGAACTCGTCGGCCCGTGCACAAAATGTAAGTCTCCAGTCTGTAAACCCTGCGCGATGGCGGCAGCAGCGGGCACGTCCGTTCATATCGCTGTTGTTAGTTTCTCGACGGGGTGTGACTGTATTAAATCGTATAAATAACGGGGAAGCAACTTGTTGCTATTGGCTGGTATTTGTATTTGCAGCCTTGAACGAGATCAAAGAATACATGTCATTTTTGTGTTGGTGTATGATGAAACTTGAAGTTCGTACTTGTTCGAGTGAATATGGTCCACAATGATCACACTATTTTTTTGGGTTCCTGGTTTATTGCGGGTTGGAGCGAAGCCCTATGTTGGACACCACCTACTCTATTCTATTACTGGCGGTTGGTCCTATTGAGTATGATGTCTACACTGTACGTACAGTGGTTCCGGCTTGGGCGTTGGGCGTTCAGCTTTGAGCTCCCTGGGCCGAGTTCGTCCCTTATACTTTCGCGCTGCTGTGTTGTATGCCGGGTATACCAAGAGGAAGTGGTGTACCGATTCGTCGTACGTGGGCTTCCGATCACACTGTTTAATATATTGAACATCCTAGTATTCTAGTATGCAAGTCCACGGATGCATCGATGAAATATCAGCTACGCTCATACCTTGGTGTATCAGCACACACTGCATCTTAATGATTAGAAGCCGCTTGGGCGTTGATTCACCTCCGAGCCATGTTGTATAATTCCCAACAAACATCATCATCACTGGTCGCTCCACAACACATTCGACGATCAGTGTGTAAATCACTCGTACCATGCTCGATCTCATCCACCGCAATTGCAGGTGGATTTGGAACACGCGGGCCATCAATCAAGCTCTTCGGGGGTGGCGTGATGATAAACGTCCTCCGGGAACAGGTGTGAGATTGCTGAAAGAAAGCATTCATGCAGCTACAGTACCTCTAAAGTCCTGATGTCCATCAAGTAGCTAATAGAAGCCATGTCTTTAACCCGTGCAATGATATCACGATCCGATGCGATCCTCTTGAATTCTCCGTCGCGCTGCCGCGCTAGCAAAAATGCACTAAAAGGCTGTCCAAGGCGAACGATCAATCGCAATGCTCGCGAGTGGGAATCCCAATAAATTGGCCCAGTTCGAGCAGGGAGTGAATCGTGCCACAAAGATTCGGACACGGACAAATTGTCCACGCTTTGTGTATCGTCCGCAGTGTCACGCAGCCCGAGGAGATCGCGACTCCATGGGCGAACGAGTAACATCGTCTGCCACGAGGGAGACGGTCTAGCCGGCGAGAACGGGGTGAACCTGTCTTTTGTGGCGATCTGCAGGTTGCGAAGGCCGTCCGATTTGAGTTCATACGTGTATGTGTCCTGGTCTTGACCTGACCTCCGCCTGGCTTCTGTCACTGGGAATACGATGCAAGGCAGATGCAACCGGTGGTACGCGAAACGGGGAGCGCCCAGGTAGTCCAATCTCTGATATAATTCCGAAGCCGACTCCAGAGCCACAACACCTCGCAGCGAGGAGACCGATGACTGAATCTCTTCTTCGGATATTGATGGCAGTCTGCATGGTGGAGCTTTGTATGAAGTGATGTCGGCGGGTAGACAGCTATTGAAATCTGATGCCTTTCCTACCCAGTCTAGGGCAGTAATATCCCCCGACTGAGATATGATTTCCTGCAGGAGCCGCCCAAGTGCGTTCTGCTTTTTCTCGCCATAAATGACAGGTAGGGTGATGCCGAAGATGCCGAATAACGAGTATGCGATGTCTTCTTGCACTGTGGTAATGCGTGTCGACGCCCACTGAAGTTTCTCTCGGGCGTCTCTCATTCCGGGACAGAAGGCCACGATGGCTCGTCGATCTATGCCCGTCGCATCCTCCAACTCCTGCATGATCGCGACGGACTCCTTGTGGTTGGGAGTGCGATCGCCGACATAAGGAGTCCAATCCTTCTGGTAAAATAGAATGACTTCTGGAGCGAGGAATTCTTGAACCGTCCATCCCCGTGTGTTCCAAGCGCTCTTTGCCAGCGCGCCAGGCTTTGATGACAGCGGAACATCCGAGAGGTATATGACAGTGAGCGTGGAGTGGCGATACCAGCCGAACATGGAGTTGACCGATTCTTGGAGCTCAGCATTGTTGCTCTTATCGATGCAGCATGTGTCGCTCCATGCCCAGCGATGCCCCAAATCACGAACAGTTTTGCAGAAAGACTGCAATTTCGCGATGCCGCCAACCGGATCCAACTTATAAACGATCTTGCCCTGGACATCCTGCAGCAGCGGCTCCTGACCTTCCCACCTATGCGATAGCATGACGTATTGGAAGCATGGCATCACCACCTCTTCAATGCGCTTCACTTGGATATCTCTATGCGTGATTGTCGAAGACAAGAGCTCCATATACTCTGTGCTCGACTTGAAGATGCGTATCTGCGCCTCTCGATCGCATAAGAGACCGGTGGTGGTGTCGAGCACGCGCAGCGGAGCATTGTCAAGTTGAGCATCGATGACCTTTCGAATAGCACGGTCCACTTCATATGGACTGAGATACTGCTGGCGCAACTCTGCAGAAGCGGTCAAAGTATGTTGACGTATAAGGTATCGAAGCTTACTTCGTGTCTCGGTGTCAGGAGCATCATCCAATTTTGAAAGCATCGTTTCGAAGGCCGAAATAGCTTCATCATAGCGTTGGGCGCCATGAAATGCTGCGTGCTTCAACTTGTATCCAATATGAGACGAAGGGTTGAGTTGGATGACCTGTGTATCACCACAATGAGCATAGGTGAAGGAACAATAAATGCCATCGCACCTTCTGCGCATCGAGAAGTGCTTCCATCCACAGCATCTTTCCCAACTTTGCCTGACTACGCTTTTCAAAGACAACATATGATGGAGAAGTTAGGTCGGTCACCGCCGAGTAGAGGTCAATAGCCCTGTTAAAATCGCCTGCAGCGAGGGCAGTATCTCCTTTGGTAAGAAATAGCGCGCTGCATTTTCTCGTAAAATCTGAGTGAAATGGGGATGAGAATTGTAGCCTGGGCGACATCATGAACTCCAGACTTGCCGTTGGACCATTCAAGGCAGCTGGCCTTCGTTGTTTTGTCGATGTTGTCCATCATGTATCTGTATGATTTTACGGCATCTTGAAGTCTGCCTGCCTGAAAAAGTGCATCACACCGTTTCTGGTGTGCCTTTTGCCACGAGGACTCCATGTCCCAGCCGAAGAGCTGGATCAATACTGAGTTATGAAAAGCATCATGTACGCATCATGCTGACGCACCACCACCAAATCCTCGTAAATTTCATGGATGTCCAATTTCGATGGCATAGCGTTGTAGTTGAGAGCAGCAGTAAAATGCTCAGTAGCTTCGTCGTGACGTGCGCTATCCAAGGCTTTGAGTCCGAGTTGAATGCGTAGATATGCCTTCATATGCAAGTTGGAAGATTAGTGTCGATACAGGCTGCATGATCCTTACCTCCACGATATGACATGCACGAGTATCAGGATTCGGACATCCGGTAGTGAGTTCTTTGAGGAGCAGGTTTGCTTCGTCATGTTGATCTGCATTGAAGAGTGCAATGACCTAGAATATGGGATGAAGCGGAGAGCATGTCAGGAAAATGTAACATACCTTGATCAAGAGCAGGAAGTGCATGGTTCGTGAATACATATGTGAATCTTTGTCCGTGTACATTGATGCAACATCAAATGCTGCCCTCGCGCTCCGGATAAGGCCTGTTCCGCAGAGGGCGATGCTCTTGGAAATATAGCCTGACAATGAGGGCTGAATGCTGATGGACTTTGTCAAAGTCGAGTTAGCTATTCAAAAGGGGGCCATGATGGGTCAGTGAATCTCACCTTGATTGCATCCTGAAGGGCACGGTCCCAGTCGTATTTTCGCGCCATAACGAATGAACGATGGGCGTAGAAAGTATGGTTGTTCGGATCAGTGTTGATATCTTGTGTGAGTAGTTCTTCGGCAGTAGAAAAATCTCCATTTATGCACGCCTCGCGGACTGTCGTGACCTGCACGAAACATGCTCGAATAATTGTGGTATATGAGTCAAGGATGGAGACATGCCTTTGGATGCATAATGTGAGGTACTGCCCACTCTGAGATCATGTTATCGCTACCTCCGCTAAGGATGTAGTTGCCGTCCACGGTGAAGATGACACATTTCAGTGCAAATGAGAGCTTGAAGGTGGCAATGGTTTGTCGATCTGAAAGCCGCCAGAGATGGACATGATTATCATCAGATGCGGAAGCGATTAGTGAACCAGTGGGATTAATGGTAATGGCATTGATATAGTCAAAGTGGCCCGTCCAGGGATCACCAACCTGTTTCCAGGTTGTTGTATCCCATTCACGTATGGTAGAATCGCCGCCGCCTGTGAGAAGGCGTGTGCCATCAGGTGTCCATGCGAGTGAAGAGTTGTATTTTGCGTGACCCGTGAACTTTGCGACGCGTCTCCTTGTGTCTGAATTGTAAACCTCGATATGATGGTTTGTTGCGATGGCAAGAAGTTCTCCGGACGGTGAATACCGTGCACATTTGATATCACTACCACACTCGATTGGATTTCCTTGCTGCTGCCAGGTTTCGGTGTTCCACAGCTTCGTGGTTTTGTCATATGCACTAATGGCCAGCACTGTTCCATCGGGAGAAAAATCCAGTGAGGTGATCCAATTGGAATGTGCTTCGATTTTGATGAGTGATTCACCAGTTTCTCCATGCCAGACGATGACCTCTCCCTTGAGATCACCGCTTGCTATCAATTGCCCATCTCGCGATACCGCCAATCCCCCCACCTCACTGCAATGCCCCTCCATCTTCTTCAACACAACACCTCTCTTCAAGTCCCACAACAGAAGTGTCTTGTCCCATGAGCTCGTAACCATCCGTTGGTTATCGGGGAACATTGCGACTGCCATTACGCAGTCTCCATGACCTCTGAACTTTTGCAGGGGTATAGTGATTGGAATAAGGTTCGACATTTTACTGGAGGTTAATGGTATCGAGCACGGTTGAGGTGGACTGGAGGGATAGCGGGTGTCGTTCTCTAAGCTGCGGATCCAGAGGTATGTGTTTTGTGTTTTTTTTTGCGCGTCAACCTTGTTCGTTGCCCAGCCTCCACGCCTCCATCACTGTTACGGCAGGAATGTACCCCTATTATTATACCCGCCGTCCTCGATGGTTTATACCCTTCCAGCACCTCAGTGCATATATGCATTCAACTCTGGTCTCTATAGCCGCCAGGATGTATCCCGTCGCATCCAGTGGACAGCTGGTGCTTTCTAGCAATCAAATCTGACTATCTATCCTACACCAGTGTATGCATTTCGTTGTTTTCGTGTCGAGCAGCACATCACCATTTCACTCCTTCAATATAGCTCATTGAAATATTACCCCTTCATTCCGCCGACTCGCAAGACCCGCTTGCGCACTGGATGCAGCCAAAGTTCTCCCTTCTGGAACTTGTCACCAATTCTATCGCGGAAGAGCTTGCTTCTAGCGCTCTGCTCGTGATTCATCTCTGCTTTGCCCTTTCCCCCACCTCTGGCCCAGCTGGTTCTATCTCAACTACCATGGAATCAATGGTCCCTATGCCTGGGCCGCCAAGAGACCAAATGAAGTTCACACCAGTTCTTTTACCAAAGGTCTCATCTCGATTGTCATGTGCCAGACGCTGCGTGATCAATTTTTGATTGACTCATAATTATTTTCGAATGTCTTGTACTATCCGCAGAATCAATATATCCTAACGAGGATGCAACGATGGATGGCCTGGTTGTAGAGCGACGGTGCCTGCCCCAAAGCCTCTTAGTGCCCTCGTACACATCTCTCTACGGCTCTGAGTCTGTTCTAATAATGTTGCAACGAGCCTACTTGCAGCCCAGTCCTCGGGCCATTCGATACTGGGGTGCTGCCTCGTTAACGACATCTGGGCCGTTTAATAAGTGACTCAAACTCACGCTCGCCTCCGGGTTCTCAGTCTGTGACGTGTAGCTTGCGGGGTGAATTGCTATGGACTTCAAATTTAGGCTTTGTAGGATGAGTGAGCGTCTGATCCCATTGTACTTTGACGGTGTGTGCAGTGGGCCATGAGTAGCATGTTTTTGACTGATAACATTGCAGGGGGAAACTGTTGAATCGCGGATCGTGCCATTGTTGGAGCATAGTCCATTCAACTGCTTTTATTCATTGGATTGTTAAAAGCAGTTTAATGGGCAGTGCTCCAGAATCTAGTTCTATTACTGGGTTCACGTCTACTCTCAGGTAATTCATCATAACCGCAAAAGAGGACTAATTATGCATGAGTCTAAGAATATTCTTGAAAGACGAGACGCCCGACCCAGTTCGTACAGTAACAGAGCAGCGTACTCATAAACGTTATTTCTGCCGCCCACGAAAAGACAGTCGCCCGGATTCGCTGTCCACCTTGTATGAGTATGATTGTCACGAAAATCAAAGATTGCATCACAAACGTATATTACATAACCGAGGTCGTGTTTTTGGAATTGAAGATCAGGGGAGTGTCAGATATGATATAAGACACCGCAAAACAAACCTGGCAGTGGTTTAGCATCAGGCCTTTTGTGGTGAAAGGTGAACGAAAGACATACGACGGGAAAAACAATAAGGAATGCCAGTAGACGCTTACTGTTCCAGGAAGCGTAAATCCTCGTTATGAGCAAGCCTAGAGGTAAAATGTCAATATCGGAAGCTCATTTAGGACATGACATACCTTCTGCGGTTAGAATACAGATGATATGCAACACTGCGTAAGGGTTGGATGATGTGAGAAAGCAAGGTAGACCTGTCACCTAGTCTTCATCTGTGGGAAGGGTGGTGGGAATACATGCCCACTACTCCATATATAAAAGGGTTTTTACCAGCTGGCCTCCTGCCAACATGTAACATTCAAGTTGCAGCATGGACGCCAAACACTGGCAAACCCATGGTAGCACACCGCAACAGGAGTACTTTATGTAAACTTCATTGCTTCGATGTCAATATAACACTGCAGTACCAGTGTTCGGTAATCTGGCATCATATATCCACAGTGTAAGGATGTGGTGTGACGAAGAGATGAAGATGCGTCAATATTCGCGCATATCAATATCAATAATGAGGCGTTGAGATCATGAGTGTCACGTGTTTGACTTTTTTCTTCATGTTTCACTCATTTAGTTGGTAACTTCCTTCGACACGCATTTTTCATCGAATAGAGTATCTAGACATGTTCTACGGTACTAAAAACACTCCTCTTCCAGAATCGACCTAAGCTTTTTGTGCGAATTTGAGGTCTCTGTCGATCGAGAACCTCCCCGAGAAACTTCGGGTGGCTGTGAATTAAGGTTTTGTGCTTACTTAACGTCGAGCAGTATATTCGGGATTTTGCGAACGCACACCTCTTGCGTCATACGCAACCCATTCATTGATGACCTCCTTCAACTTCTCTACCTGGCCTCCACAGCTAAATCCAGAGCAATTAGAAGCTCTGACGCTCGCCGCAACAACATACGCGCTCTCGCACGGATTACTTTACCTTCCACCCTCCCAATCACCGTCCAATACCCAACCACGCATACCAACTACCGCAATCCATGCCCCCCTCTCACTCATTCCCGCGCCCTTCCCCCGTGCGCAATTCCAGGCTGCAAGAGAGCTGCAGAAAGTATATAACGTGCTCTACGCACGCGTAGCGATGGATACACAATTCTTAGATACAGTAATGGGTGCCGAGGAGGGCGTAGGAAAGGCGGATGAGTTTACTGGGACGTTATGGAGGGGATGGAAGAGGATCAGGGAGCACGGCGCACTAGCACAAGTACGTTTGGGACTTCTTTCTTTTATCTCATGGTGGGACATTGATAGCACATAGCCGTTGCACCTTGGCCTGTTTAGATCGGATTATCTGTTACATGCCGCGGAAGATAGACTTGCACTGAAGCAGGTCGAGTTTAATACTATATCTTCGTCCTTTGGTCCGCTTTCTGAGCGTGCGGCTGCTATGCACAGGCGTGTTTAGTTTTCAAGATATCTTTCGTAAACGCTGATGCGGTATAGAAATATCCTGGCGTCCACCTCCTATTTTTCTGCATCTCCACATCTTACTGCAGACAATTTTCCAGAGAACAGCACCACCTCTGGTCTCGTTGAAGGTCTTTCCAAGGCTCACGAAGCGTATGGCGTTCGAGAGTCAGTTCAAACTTCGTTCAAGTACGCATGTATCCGTGAATTCACATCGATCCAGGGCGCGCATCCTGTTCGTCGTGCAACCCAACGAACGTAACGTTTTCGACCAACAATGGTTAGAGTATGGATTGCTCGAGAGGTACATTCCCATCTCTCTCATCATCAACAGACTAATCCGCTAGAACAGACATCAAATCCACGTCGTCCGTCAAACACTCACCGACCTAGCCGTCTCTGCATCCCTCGACCCCTTCACACACGCACTCATAATCACATCCCCGACTAATGCCTCACCATACGAAATATCCACGATATACTTCCGCGCAACTTACACTCCCTCCGATTTCCCATCACCCTCCTACTACGACACGCGTTTCCTCCTAGAGCGTAGCCGCGCCATCAAATGTCCCTCTCTTCCCCTCCAACTTGCAGGCGGGAAGAAAGTCCAAGAAGCACTGACGCGCCCCGGGGTACTTGAGCGCTTCCTCAGTAACGAAGGCGCAAAATGGGGCGCACACGCTCTCGATCTCACAGCACATGCAGCAGATGTCCGGGCCACCTGGATGGGCATGTGGGCGCTCGACTCGGAAGATGTTGATATCGCCGCTGCGCTTGATCGCCTCCCGGATTCAGGACAAGCACAAGGAAGCGTACCGCCCGGAACACGTCTCGCGCGCCTTAAGGCCCAGTCGCTCGTGTTGAAGCCCCAGCGTGAGGGAGGTGGGAATAACGTCTACCGTGAAGCCATTCCTGCGTTCCTAGATACTCTGCCCGCTGAAGAGCGTGAAGCATGGATCGCAATGGAGATGATCGAAACACCACGCGGGGTGAGCGGTTATCTCGTACGCGCATCTCCGTCGAGTTCGGATACGGACAATGGGACCATAGAGAAGAAAGTCGTACGCGTAGAGGTTATCTCTGAGCTGGGTATCTTTGGGTACGCGTTATTTAGAGAGGGAGAGGTGGTGGAGAGGGAGGTGGGATGGCTTGTGAGGACCAAGGGGACAGAGAGTAATGAGGGCGGTGTAGCAGCTGGGTTTTCAGTGTTAGATAGCGTGGTGCTTGTTTGATGCATGTGATTTACAGGATGCATCAGTGGACTGGCGAGGTTATATACAACAATATATTGTGCAGAATCACGAGCATCAGAGCTATGGACCATCACATTGTCATATTTGACCTTTGATTTACCTACACATGGTTATGATCGGGAAAAGACTACCGCATTTCTCAAACTCGAAAGACGGAGCAAAAGCTAATAATCAATACGATCAACTGTGCGGGGTGAATTGCTATGGACTTCAACTTTAGGCTTTGTCACAGGATGGGTGAGCATCTGATCTCATTGTACTTTGACGGTGTGTGCAGTGGTCCATGGTAATAACCGCAACTGGGTCCGCCATATTGAAGTCATGCTGGAGAATTGCTTCTACTGCTGTTGAGATGGAGGAGCATACTCGCTTCATGAGAGGGATACTGATTACTTGAATGTGCAGGAGAAAACGGTTGCGATTGCGGTGCAGGAAATAGTAAATACTCATCGGCCCGTGCACCAAACGTATGTAAACCTTGCAACTACTTGCCTTCCAAAACAAGCGTAACACGTGTTACAGTGAATTTTCCACGCACAGACCATGAACAGAAAACTTTATAAACTTGTCCTGGAATATTCCTGTTTCTTCAGAACATACTCAGCTAGGATCTATTTTATAGAAACTAACTCGAGTCTCGCATGTTTACACATGCCACATCCTTCAATTCCGCTGGATGACACCAGCGCTCGCTCGTTCGACAGAGAATATGATTTCCCCTTGGGGGAATCTCGAGGACGTTTGGGTTTGCGCAGTGTCGGACTGCTTGCAGTCTGGTGAAGCCGAATCCAGCGAGTGGAGCGTCTGTCTGACGGAATTCTAGATAGATATGTATCTTGCAAATATGATGATATCCGATGTTCGTCTGAACTTATAGCGGCTAGTCCGATGTAAACTTTGTTTTCCCTGTGCATGTAGTGACAGGTCTGTCCTTGCAATTGTATTGTTGTGTCGTTGTGTTTCAAATGATACGACACTCACGATATCCATCCAGGGTCTACTATTCCATCCAGACTGTGCTGTATCCCTGCTAAGAAGTCCGCAGCGAACTCACGATCATCGGTGGCTTCCCTGGGCTGGGCTTCCCTGCATAGTGCTTGGTCTGTCAATGGATAAGAAATCTGTCAGAGCCGTCAATGTCATGATGCATTCACAACGCCAATCCGTGACGTCGAGTGTGCCTAGTATGCGGGCCGCCCCTAGCACCTGGTTGTATGGTTGCGAGAACAAATGACGCATATATAACAGCGCCAGATGTCCTCTTATCAACACCCTTCCCTGTCGTCCTTTCTTTCATTGTGATAAATTCCAGTCAAGTGCAGCAAATGTAAGTTTAATGCACAGACTTGGTATATTTTGATAGCGATTGAACTTGGGCACTCCCAGGCCCATACGCATCAAGTTATACACCATTCTTGTGGCAGACAGTACTTTCATGGCTTCTTATTTTGGCCTCGGGACAATAACACATATTATACTAGGTATCCTGATATACGACCATATGGCAACTGTCACAGATGAAATTACTTTTATCTGGTGTCGTCCAAAAGCACTATCTGCAATTTTATTCCTCATCAATCGCTATGTCGCTCTACTCGGCAACGTCTTTATGTTGTTTACGTATCTTCTGCCCATTTCACATGAGGTTCTATGGTTTCGTTATGCGCGTACCCAATTGGCAGGCTCACATCGTCTTTCCGCAGAGGTTTCAACTCTTGTTCTTCAACGTGTTGTTTTTCTCAACAAAGACCTAGCTGTCGGACATATTTTACATCAAAAGATGTACTCTTTTTTTCCCAACAAATATTCGTTTGTTGTAAGTGGATTTTTATGGCGAGAAATACATGTATTGACATTGCCAGTTATATTGACTCTTCGCACTTATGCTCTCTACTGCCGTAACAAACGCCTCCTCACTTCGATGATAATCATCGTTTGTGCTCTTGGGGGAGTGACTGTATGTGTTCGCATAAGTATTTACTCTGGCAGTCTACTTATGGTTATAGGCGGGAACATTTGGACTCCGTTCAAGCGCCGTCGTGCTAGGAATGAATTGCCTTGACTCATACACAAAAGAGATGTGCGCCATTTTCCTCTCCGTTCCGTGCGCTTGCTCAAAAGATGTCGCAGAGCCGTCAGTTAGTGGTTTCTGAGTCGGACTCGCGTCGAATGTAATGCTATGACTTATTAAATTACAGGTCCTGGGTTGGGATGGGTGACACTACTCGTCTACGAATTACTCGTATTTGTCCTCACAGTTTGCAGGATATGCAAAATTAGAGGACTGTCATTGGCAATGTCGAGGGGACACATGCTTGATGTCATGTTTCAAGATGGTAAATTTCGCTTCATCGGTATCGTAAACATTGATTCCAGCAAATGCAGGTGCCGTGTATTTCGCGTGAGCTTGCCAGGGAAACGGCAATTCGAGTAAATCTGACCCGTATTCCTTCAGGGTGATGACGTTGTTTAATCTACTCAACATCCTGACGTACTACGTGAGTCCACTAACAAAATATTTGTCGAGTTGCACGCTCACTCTTTGGCTCAGTGTGGTTCAGTGAGCACACACCCGCTTCTTGTGATAATTGACTAACTATTGCTGAAGAATACCACCAGAGGCAGTCTGGCCACATTTACTAGCTGGTGAGTATCTGGTGCGGTAGACACAGATTAATTCTGACTATGCACTCTAGCATATCCGTGACTCTCGTCTCTCGGCTGATGCTCAATCTGCACAAATCTGTCGATACAGGCATTCTTACTACCCCTGTCCAAGATGATGACTACGATTCCATTGTCCTTACTACTAGGATCAACGTACAGTCCACGATTTCCTCTCGCCAATGCTAGGTCGATATTTCTGGATTTGTATATTTGTATTGGAAGTGGAAAGTTAATATCGGGGTAGTATCCAGATGCGCAGAGACGAAGCCTGTTAACCTACAACGTGTTCCTTTCTTCTTTATATTTAACGTATTGTGCTCGCACACCCCGTTTTCCTCGACGCACGGTTAAACCGAATCTCATATCTCTACTTTCGTCGATCCGAGTCGTGTTTTGCAACGCCCATGTTTTTTTACTCGCATTTTCGTCTCGCGCAAACATTGACGTTGGCACTCGTAGTGCGACGGTGATCATCTGCCCTAGTTCCCGTATTTACCGGCATCTTCATCAGTGTACGGTGAATTACCGTAGCATAAAGTTTATTGTACGCTACAAGATAGAGTCAACTACCGATAGCAATGTCAGCTCGAAGGGGGCAATTGACCTCTTTTGTACAAGTCGACCGGCACAAACGTCGACGAAATGGATCCCGCCGTCAGACAGCGTCATTCTGCCACCAAAAGTAAAGGTCGAAAACAGCACTCTTTCGCCGTCGACCGGTTGTTTGTCCTGATGGAGGGTAAGAGCTTGGTAAGAATTGCTCGACATTGAAAAATATAGCTCTAAGATTTTTTCGTCGCCGATAAAATAGACACCATTGTGAAAGGTGTATCAGTACCACCGAGATCACGAACGTCACCAGTTGCAGGTTGATCACCAGTAGTGTCGAGTCCGTCTCAAGTATATATAGCACCTTGCTGCTTGCTGCTTGCTTTGCTTGTCTCTGATCGTACTAACGACGATTCAGTGAACATTAACCATCCAGATACTGTGACACATACACCACCATTATTTGCGAGTCAAGTCTTGCCCATGTCGTGTCCGTCCCATCCACCAACATTGTGCCACATCAAGCTTCACCCGGTATTGCGCAAGTTACACGAAGGACACGTCACTGGGTAACCTTGAATGTCAATCAGCTAAGCTGGACAGAATTGCAAAGTGAGGACTTGACCGATCTTCTGATAAACTGATAGGTAACAGCCGTGCCACGGCCACGACCGGCGCGACCGGCAGAAATGAGTCAAGGGAGGAGGCCAGCAAAATGAACAGTCACAGAATGAAACAGTTGTTCCTTATGGGGTATAAAAGCTGGTCGCCTTCCTATATTTTCCCATCCTCGGAGAGATCATTCGAGATCCCCTTCAGAATATTCCATATCACCTCGTACAGAAAATGCGTTTCTCCTTCCTCGCCGCTGTTGTTGCTTTGACAGCATCTATGTCTGTCAGTGCATGTAGCGACGGAACCCCTTGCAATACAGATAAAGATTGCTGTCCGCACCAGCTTTGTTCACCTGACGTGAGTATGAGCAGGACAACCAGGATTCAACCACGTGACTCACTGCACGCCTTAGATGTTAGGATCGTATTGCATGCAGAAGTATGTTGGTTGAAGATTGAGCGCTGAGCCGGCGACCAGAGCGGCACGTCGTGACAGTGAGCCATGCTTCTGCCGTCGCTTCGGTGTCATGGTTGATGGCGGAATACCTAGTTCAGAGTCGATCAATATGGTTACTTCTCAAACTTCGATACTGTTCGAGCAATGTGAACCTTTGAACATCTAAAGAACTTCATAGTATGAGATATATATCGTCTTGAATACATGACACATGCGTTCTGAAGCACCACGTACTTTCGGTCTGGGTGTAAGGGAATCCCGTACTGAAGTACCGGAAGCATGCCAGAATCTGGAAAAGCAATAGATATAGTACATGATTGTATATTGGAAGGGACCGTCCTTCCCGTTTATCCC
This sequence comes from Suillus plorans, assembly GCF_016647745.1. Classification (NCBI taxonomy): domain Eukaryota; kingdom Fungi; phylum Basidiomycota; class Agaricomycetes; order Boletales; family Suillaceae; genus Suillus; species Suillus plorans. The sequence continues at coordinate 118,294 of NW_024537483.1, read as the reverse complement.
GTTCGTTCTGTCCGTACCATCCACCCTAAGTGATTTTGCTACGGGGAACGCCTCAGAATTCTTTCTAAATCTTTTCAGGTTGTGGGCCAGCTTTGGGCGTCACCGGGGGGCGCAAACTGGCGAATAATATGTCCTTGAAGCCTGTTGCCAAATAATTTGACAAATGTAGACATGATCTCTAGATTTCAGCACGATCATGGTTTGTTGGATCATGGGGACAGACTCGACAACCGTCCGTCCTTGTTCTGTTTGTGTAACAGTGTTTGTACCGTTCAACCTTACATAATTTGGCTGAAATGCTCGGAACTATTTTTTGCCTCATCACCGGCCCGTACAAATGAACTCTCAAGCTGCTCTACCCGGCGCTGATAACTTTGCTTCAAGCGGAGGCAGATCTGGTTCAAGCTTGCGCCTTCTCCAGAGGCTCATTTTTGCCGCCCGTCTCACGAATGATATGAGCTTCAAGTTGCATAAAAGATTCAGATCTGTCTTGACTGACATGTCAACTTGGTTGAACGCTCGTAGCATCTGGCAACGTTCTGATTCTTCCGAAGCTAGCTCTTTGTAAGGAAGAGCTTTGATCATGGATCATCCCATGTCCATGCGCTACAACGACGTGCCAGGGAAAATCATGCACAGCATCATGATCATATGCTCTGGACTCTCCAACTACTTCAAGTTCGACGTGTGACTAACCCTTGTTAACCGTGTGTGTAACTGAATTTGCTTTGCACATGTAGCACGTATTGTCCCAGCGTTCTCGTTGACACCCTTTCTCTTGGGTTGTGCTTTACAATGCAATGTATAATAGTGAGGCACAGCAGATGTGAGTGATGCATGGTTTAACTACGTGACTTGATAGTGACTCAACATGCCTAGTTTGATGCACTCGTATGCCGTTCTCGTGGCAACCAGTACAAAGCCTTTTTATAGTTGAGGCCCTCATGATAATGACACGATATTCCAGGTATCCTGGTGTATGACCATGCAGCGACCCTCACGGAAGAAATCACTTTCATCTGGTATCGTCCGAAAGCACCATCTGCAATGTTATTTCTGCTCAATCGCTATGTCGCTCTGCTCGGAAATATGTATGGTTTATTGATCAATTTCCTGCCTGTTCCAAAAGAGGTTCGATAATTTCATTGCGCGTATGCCAAACTGACGGGCTCACAACTTACTTCCGCAGAGGTTTCAACTTTGGTGCTCTAATTTTTCTTGTTTTACTTAACGGAACATAGCTGTCCGAAATATTTGCTGTCCAGAGAACTCCTCATTTTTTGTCAACAATTCATCGTTTGCCGTGAGTTTATTTTCATGGCGAGAGCTACATATACTGAAATTTCAAGTCATATTGGGTCTTCGGACTTATGCTCTCTACGGCCGTAGCAAGCATCTGCTGATTTGGATGGTAGTGGCCGTTATTACTCTTGCAGGAGTAGCTTCTGTGCGTGTTCACACATAACGTTCTACTCTGAGAGCACTAACGGTTTCAAGGCGGGAATATTTGGACATTTTTCAAGCACTGTGATCGTCACGCCAGGAGTTATCTGCTACGAATCAGATGTAACAGTGACGTACGTCATCTTCTTCACCATTCTGCACACCTGCTCAAAACATCGTTTCAGGCCAGTCAGTCAGTAAACGCGAGTCAGATTTGTATGAACCATGATTTCATGATTTTATCCGATTACAGATCCTGGGCTGGCATGGGTGGCTCTATTTGCCTACGAATTACTCATCTTTGTCCTCACATTGTCCAGGATTTTCAAAATTAGAGGAATGCTGCGGTCACCGTATCTGATAATGTCCAGGAAAAACACCGTTGACATCATATTCCAAGATGGTAAAATTTCCGTTGTATCTGTACTGGAAATACTGATCTAAGCGAACGCAGGTGCGATGTATTTCGGGTGAGGTTGCTGAGTAAAATTGTGATTCTATGTAGTGGATCTGATCCGTGTTCCTTCAGAGCGATGACACTATCTAATATACTGAACATCGTGATGTTCTACGTGAGTTGGCCAATGAGATACTAGTCGAGTCGCACGCTTACACATTGATTTAGTGCGGTACAGTGAGCACCCAGCCGTATTTTGTGACTAGTTCTTGACAGTTGGCAAGGGTATCAACAAATTCAGTCTCGCCACATTTACCAGTTGGTGAGTAGTTCAACGTGCGATAAAAATGAATTTATTTTTACATCGCTCTCCAGTATATCCGTGACTCTTGTATGTCGACTGACGCTTAACCTGCACAAATCTATTGGCACTGGCATTTTCACCACTCCTATCCAGGATGATAACCACGATTCCTATATCCTTACTACCCATCTATCCACGCGCAGTCTTTGATTTCCTAATAGAATATTGTGTCGAGCCTGTCTGTACTTCTTCACGTGTGATACCTAGGCCTAAGCACTTGTACTGTGATTGCAAATATGTACCGTGGTAAGTATCAAGCCGTTTAACGGAAACCATCAGATGTTCCAGGCCAATGGAGAGCTTTGGCCTCAGCAGCTGCTCAAACCCATTAGTCTCATAAGAACCATATCCTCTGACACAAGTCGATGCGTTTTGGAATACCATGCGTCAAGCCTGAGATATATTACACGCCTCACTTTCGCCTTCATCGTCAGTCAACCACCATTTCCTTTCCTGCGCCCGAACCTTGTTCATCCCGTGCACCTGCTCAGAAACATGCTTCCACCGCTCAGCATAGATCCCTGCATTAAGGCGCCGACTCATCACTACCGAATCCCATGCGACGATGGTGGTAAGGTTCGGAAAGATGTCGGAGAGAAACGCTGCGACTGCTACAGTGGCGCACGCCTCGATCAGGGAGTCAGCGAGACCTATGGTTCGCATGGCTGTGTTTTCTATCCCTTCACGGTCTGATGGCACCTCTAGGAACGCATCTGTGTTCAAAGCAATACAAAGCTTTTGAAGCTCGGGACAACAGTCAAGCATCGCGATGAGGCCTATCTGAGTGATGCCAGACTTGGCGCGCCATCCAGCTGTGTCGTTGAGGGAGAAGGAATAGAGGTGGGGCCATGCAGAGACCAGCGACTGGAGGTCGTCATCATCGAGGTGGATACTGTGATTGATATCGATGTCTATCCTGCCCAGGCTCTCAAAGCAGGTAAGGGGTATGAAGTCACCCAAAGTGAAAGTGTGACATGCAAGTCCGGAAGTCGAAATGCCACCCGAAGTAGAAACGCCACCCAAAGGCAGAACATGAAATCCATTCGGGGCCAGCGGAGGCTGGTAGCCCACACTGATTGGATAGCCCATCAGATTTATATTGGGTGGCGCCATATAAGGTCCTACATTAGCTTGGAGTTGTGGATAGCCGAATAGCTGCAGGGGATGTGATGGTAAGACCCGAGGACTTGGCGGGGTCTTCAATCGCAGGCTCAGATCTTGCAAATGAGTACTCGAGAAACGCCTCAGAGCAGTAAAAAGTGAAGTAATACTGGTGGGTGGCGGATTGATGTCCACTAGCACGTGCATAGAAGCGGGCGATCCTCCAAGCCTGTTGAAGAATGGGTCTAAGAAAGACATATTTGCTGCGTGGATCTCGAAGTCGCGGACACATGAAAATGCCCCTGAAGGCAAAGACGAGTCCAGTCCGAGTCCTGCGTTGTTGATTATATTGAATGAAAGCTTGCGAAGAGCTGGTTGTTTGGCGAGATGTAAAAGTGCGTTACCCTCAATTGCTCCACATTTGATCTCTTTGAGATTATTCCACGCGCAAAGGGCTTCCGATAGAGAGGGAAAAGTGTCGGTGGGCAGAGTCACTTCTGTGACGTTGGGACAAACGTAGGGCAGCGAAGCCAATATGCTGAGCTCTGGTATATGCCATTTACGACTATTATTTGTGATGGTTATCGCCAGGGAAGTAACTGTGGGCCCTGAAAGCGTGCGAATGAACGAGAAAGTCTCAGCTCTTTCGTCATTCCAGATGATTGATTTCAAATTTGGAAACAAAGGCGAGTTGGTTGGGGGGTGGCAGAGAGAGAGAACGACTGAGACATCTACTGGCCGAGCAGGGTTATGGACACATAGGTGCTCGACACGACGTGCAAGGCCGCGAAGCACCTCCCATTCTGCCATTTTGAGTGGCCTCCTAAGCTTTGACACGGGTTGTGGCCATGTCTACATAAGTTCTCGAAGTTCGGATCACCTGTCATAGTGATCCAGGGCAAAGAGCTTACCGCGGTTTCTGCGGTGAAAGTCAGGTCGGAGGCCAAGGGTTGTAGTAATGGTGCGAGTCCGTCCAGTCGCGACCATAGAACTCTGGTGGCCACATGATGGAAGACCTTGGAGGTTCTAGCAAGAGAAGCAAGAGTTCTTCCTGCGGCAATACTGCCTGTGTGGTCGTTCTGCACATGTTCACATATGATATAAAGAAGCTCTTGGATAAGGAAAAGTCTGTGCATTCGCGCGCGTTGTGGTGGCGAATGCGACACGTATTGAAAGATGTCACTGGCTCCCTCTGAATCCATTTCCTGTGCACCAGCTTGAGTGTTGAATATTGAGGCGGTGCAAGAAACAGATGGACCCCGAAAGTCCGTCAGGAACTAGTAGAGTAAGTAGTAGTAGAGTTGTAGGAAAAAGGGTTTTCGTGATTTCTCGCGTAAGGAATTTAAGGTAAGGACCTCGATGTTTATTTATATAGCTCTTATATGAGATATATATATGCATCATATACGCACTCTCACATTCATTTACGCCTTCAGATTCAGTGGCAGAATTCGCTGTTCACGCACTGGTAAGACCATCATGATCATGGCCTGCGGGAGATTAGACAAAATATCATCACATTTCCGTGTTCGATTATGATACAAAAATTTTGAAGACCACCCGATCACTCCGAGATTAGGTCAAATACTGAATGTTAATCGACCCAGCCTTCAATGATTGTTTATTCCGGAACCGCCATACTTCCACCCTCATACATACCGAGCGAAAGATCAGAGCTCCTGCACTGTACTTCGAATAAGTAAGACCTGGTAGCCAACCGTTCCCTAGAAAATCATGAACATCGAACTGGGAAAGTCGGCATCCATTGATGGCCAAGTTAATCAATGTACAAAATCTTGAACAAAAAATGCACCTGTTTTATTCGTTGCGGCGCCACCTCCTTTCCTGTTGTCGAATTCTGATCATTCCCCTGATTTGCTGAGAAACGCCTTCCCAACGAGTGGCGTGCACTATCGGGTCCGCGTCCCGTCGGGTACGCATTCGATCCGACTTCCAAGCTGTAACCTCATTGAGCCTGGGGAATATATCGGACAAGAATGCAGCGACTGCGGTAGTTGCGTGAAGTTGGATAACCGAGTCTGCAAAAGCAAGTGTCCGGATATTCATATTTTGGACTCCACCTCCTGGGCGATCCAAAGGCACCTCTGTAAACGTGTCGGTATCGATTGCAATGCAAAGAGTATGGAGTTTGGGGCAACATTGAAGCATCTCAAGCAAGCCAATTTGGGTGATGTCAGATTTTACGACCCAACCATGCATTTTGTTGATACTCAAGATCCGGAGGTGAGGCCATGCAGCCGCCAAGGATGCCAGATCTTCGTCTGTGAGATGTATACTGCAATTCACGTCAATCACCAAGGTGTCGATGCTACCAAACTGGGCGAGAGGCATGAAATTACTGCCATGAATGCTGGTGTGGGATGGCTGTCCGTTAGAACGATTACCAGTAGGTGACAGCGGCGGGGGTTGAGCCACAGAGAGCATTCGTATACCAGGCAGACTCTGCAATGAGATATTCTCCAGCTTGACTCCCACGTAATGCTCCGTGAGAAAGGCAAAAAATACTCCCATGTCGCAAGGGGTTGGACCAGCATCCACTCGACCACGGATACATATGGGATGTATCTCTAGTTTCTGCATGAAGTCGATCAAGGAAGGTAGTTCAGCTGCATGAACTTCCAGTTCACGGAGGCGCGAAAAAGTATGCGGAGATAGAGGGTGGTCTGTCACATCTTGAGAGATGGATTGTGATAATGTAAATGCAAGTTTGCGTAAGTAGGTTTGTTTGGCGAGATGACGAAAGATGACAATATCGATTTCACCACATGTGACTTCCTCGAGGTGGTTCCATGTGCGAAGCATGTTTGGAATTAGAAAACCGGGGAGACTGGAGGGAAGGGTGATGACTTTGACAGCAGGGCAAGTGGCGGGAACAGCATTCCATATAGCAGATGCAGCCGCATCCCACCGAGCAGTTCCAGTACTCGAACAATCAAACTTAAGGGATGTCAGAAGGGGTCCACATAGAGTTTGTAAGAAGCCCATAGTTTGGGGTCTACTGTCATTCCAGACGAGCGAGCGTAGATTCGGGAATAGTGGGGACGTGCCAGTAGGTGGACGGGAAAGTGTAAAGATGACGGATGGTTCTACAGGACGAAGGGGGTTTAAGACACGCAGACGCTGAACACGACTAGCATAGCGTTGAATGATGTCCCATTCTGCTTTTCGAGGTGCCCGTTCAATACCAACCACTGCTGTACCTAGAGGCTAAGGAGATGATAAATACTCGATGAATTGAATACTACTGTAAACAACAAACGACATACCAGACGCCAATACAATCGAGTGACTTCTGCAGGCAAGCATTGGATTAGGGGCGCAACGCCGTCGAGATTTGACCAGAGAGCATTCAATGCCACCGCATGAAAGGCCTTACAGGTTCTGGCAAGACGTGCTAGAGCCTCTTTGGAAGCATTTGGGATATCGTCTTCATCATACAGATGCTCACAAATTATCACGAGTAGTTCATGCACGAGGAATAATCTGTGCATTTTGCCAACAAGGAGTCAAGGCCTAGTCAGCTAGTCCCTGACTGATACCATTTGGTATATTTATTTGGTCTTGCTTGCGACTGGGATTATTCATACTCAGCTCGCTGTCGGTCACGATGTTCACGACTTTGTTCTGCACCACCAGCACCCTCCACCATGTCAGCTCCCAACTCTCCAAGACTCGTCGACTCGTTTACCGCACCAAGGGAAATATTACAGGAGTTTGCAGATCTTGCGGAAGAAGAGAATTTTGATCCATTCGCAGAAACAGCCTCAAAACGTCAGATTGCGGCACGGCAGTCCGACTACCACAACCGTCGCTTCAGTCGTGTTGCTCAGGAGAGTGCAGATGCTTTTAAACCCGTTGAAGATGGTATGGAGGTGGAAGGAGGATACAAAGAGGCGATGAGACTGGCTAGGTTGGAGCAAGAGGAAGCAAGAGTCAGGCGGGCGATTGAAGAGAAAGAGAGGCAGGAAAGAGAAGAGGGAAAGATGAAAATGGACCTCGACAAGACCCCTCCTCGTGCCGAACTCGAGGATGTCGCCATGGAGCTTGCCGCTGCAAGGGAGCTCGCGAACTCTCGTGAAGCTACTTCTGGGACCAAACGTAAACGGAGATGGGACGTTCCCGAGCCTGCGGACGAGAATGTTGACCCTAATAAGACTGATAAGAACGAATGGTCGAAAGAAGCTTTGGAAGCATCTGCGCCGAAAAAGCGTCGTTCTCGCTGGGACGCTACTCCGGCAGAGGCTGTCGGTGAGACACCTAAGAAATCTCGCTGGGATCAAGCTGCTGTCATTCCGGAAGCCCCAATGACGCAGATAATAATGAATGCGCCGGGTATCATGCAGGAGGATAAACATAATCGTTATCTCAGTGATGAGGAGTTGGATGCTATCTTGCCGGCTACCGGGTATGCTATTGTTACTCCTCCCCCTGGGTATGCACCAATGGTAGCTCCCCGCAAGCTTATGGGTGCACCGGTCACAGAAGTAGGTGGCTTCCATATCCAGGAGGGTTCAGACGCTGCAGCAGTGGCTGCCGCCGCCGGCCTCGCGCCTGAACTTCCCACCGAAATACCTGGTGTCGGTAGTCTTGCATTTTTCAAGGCCGAGGATGCTCAGTACTTCGCCAAGATTCTTAAGGAGGAAGACGAAACGGAGCTTTCAGTGGATGAGATGAAGGAGCGCAAAATCATGCGTTTACTTTTGAAGATAAAAAACGGTACTCCTCCTGTACGAAAAACTGCCCTCCGTCAAATCACTGACAAGGCCCGCGAGTTTGGTGCCGGTCCTCTTTTTGACAAGATCCTTCCCTTGCTCATGGAACGTACTCTCGAGGATCAAGAGCGCCACCTACTTGTGAAGGTTATCGATCGTGTCCTCTACAAGCTCGATGACCTTGTCCGTCCGTACGTTCACAAAATTCTCGTTGTCATTGAGCCGCTCCTCATTGATGAGGATTACTATGCTCGTGTGGAGGGTCGGGAGATTATATCCAACCTTTCCAAGGCTGCCGGTCTCGCACACATGATATCCACTATGCGTCCTGACATTGACCACGCCGACGAGTACGTTCGTAACACCACCGCTCGTGCATTCTCTGTCGTTGCCTCCGCGCTCGGTATCCCCTCGCTCTTGCCTTTCCTGAAGGCCGTATGTCGCAGTAAGAAATCGTGGCAGGCGCGGCATACCGGTATCCGTATCGTGCAACAGATCGCTATCATGATGGGTTGCGCCGTCTTGCCCCATCTTCGCAATCTCGTGGCCTGCATTGCTCACGGTCTGCAGGATGAGCAGCAGAAAGTGCGGACCATGACTGCACTCGGTCTTGCCGCCCTTGCTGAAGCAGCTGCGCCCTACGGTATCGAGTCCTTCGATGAGGTGCTGAAGCCACTTTGGCTCGGTATTCGTCTGCATCGTGGCAAGGGCCTTGCTGCCTTCTTGAAGGCCATCGGCTTCATTATTCCCCTCATGGACCCCGAGTACGCATCCTACTACACCAAGGAAGTCACAGTCATTCTCATTCGTGAATTCCAAACCTCTGACGAAGAGATGAAGAAGATCGTCCTCAAGGTGGTCAAGCAATGCGCAGCCACTGAGGGTGTCACTCCTCAATATATCAAGCAGGATATTCTACCCGACTTCTTCAGGGCGTTCTGGGTTCGCCGTATGGCGCTTGATAGGCGAAACTACCGGCAGGTTGTAGAAACGACTGTCGAGCTGGCGCAGAAGGCTGGGGTGTCCGAGATAGTCGGCAGAGTTGTGAATGAGCTGAAGGATGAAGCTGAGCCTTACCGAAAGATGGTCATGGAGACAATTACCAAAGTCGTCGCCATGCTCGGTGCTTCAGATATTGACGAGCGGCTCGAGGTCCGTCTCGTTGACGGCATCATCTACTCCTTCCAGGAACAGACCACCGAGGATCAAGTCATGCTTGATGGCTTCGGTACAGTGGTCAATGCCCTTGGTATTCGTGTCAAGCCCTATCTCACGCAGATTGTCTCTACCGTGCTCTGGCGGCTCAATAACAAAAGCGCTAAGGTCCGGCAACAAGCTGCAGATCTCACGACGAGGCTGGCTGTCGTAATAAAGCAGTGCGGTGAAGACCAACTTCTCAGCAAGCTGGGCCTCGTTCTTTTCGAGCAGCTTGGTGAAGAATATCCCGACACTCTCGGTAGTATCATTGCTGCAGAGGGAGCAATTGCTAATGTTGTTGGTATGACGCAGATGAATCCGCCGGTCAAGGATCTTTGTGAGTTACTTTTACTATGTTGTAACATTGATTGCTAATACCTGTTATTAGTGCCTCGAATGACGCCTATCCTTCGTAATCGTCATGAGAAGGTGCAGGAGGCATCTATCAACTTGATTGGTCGTATTGGTTAGTGTCGATGTGATGTATTCATTTCATTCGCTAACTTATTTTTCAACCAGCTGACCGTGGGGCAGAATTCGTGCCGGCACGAGAGTGGATGCGCATCTGTTTCGAGCTACTGGATTTATTGAAGGCACACAAGAAAGGTATTCGGCGTGCTGCTGTCAACTCCTTCGGATATATCGCGAAGTCCTTGGGTCCTCAGGATGTTCTCTCGGTTCTTCTCACCAACTTGCGTGTGCAAGAACGTCAAAGTCGTGTTTGTAGCACTGTCGCCATCGCCATCGTCGCTGAGACTTGTGGTCCCTTCACGTGTATCCCTGCCATCTTGAATGAATACCGGACAGCGGAGCTCAACGTGCGCACCGGTTGTCTCAAAGCCCTCACATTCGTCTTCGAATATATTGGTCCCCAATCAGCGTACTACTGTGACTCCGTGGTCACCATGCTTGAAGATGCTCTCACAGATCGCGACCTTGTTCATCGTCAAACTGCTAGCGTCATCGTGAAGCACATCGCACTTGGTGTTGCGGGCATGGGCTGCGAAGACTCTATGATGCACCTGATGAATCTTGTCTGGCCTAACTGTTTTGAAACGTCGCCGCACGTCATTGGCGCTGTCATGGATGCAATCGAAGCAATGCGTGTATGTCTTGGTCCCGGTGTCCTCTTGAGCTACGTTCTTCAAGGTCTATTCCACCCTGCACGCAAAGTCCGCGAGGTGCGTCTTTTCAGGTGCATATTATATATTGCGTACTGATTCAATTTACTTTGCTACTAGGTCTACTGGCGCGTCTATAACGCATTGTACCTGGGCGCTTCGGATGCTATGGTTCCCTTCTATCCCGACCTGGGTGAGCTCAGCGAAGGACAAAATGTATATGACAGGCATCCACTGCAGATGTTCCTCTAAACAACGTCGAATGCTGTATGATTAGGCACCGAGTTACTTATGTTTTTATTACCATGCCTTGTGTAGATCTAAGTGCAATAATGGAATGATGGGTCCTTTGATCAATCAACATTGCGTCGAGCACCTGATATTTCGTGTCATTTGTTGTTCATGACTACTATTCAGTTCAATTGGATTCAGGTAAAGTAGCATCGTGTGCTGAACGGATTGACAACATTTCAGACTGGCGTATTGTAGACATCTATGCGAGGTATTATGTGTATGGTCTAAGCAAATGAAAAAAAGTATCGTAAAGCCGTAGTAGGAACCGGAGAAAACAGCCAAGAAATATCAGAGCAGGTCTTGTTCAATTAGAGTACGAAGGAGGTCCTGGAGCCATATTGCGTCAGAATTAACCTCACAAAACAACCAGACCAAGCTTACCGACTAAGCGGACAGAGTTCTGTATGGCGGATTGCAACGTCATCTTCTCGCCATCCGAGAGACTGTCAATGATGCGAACAAGACCATCTAGGGAAGCCTTGCGGTCTTCCTCTGCAACCTCCGCAAAGTGGCTAAGTAGATGATCAGCCTTGAGTTTCGACAAGGTCGGCGTGATGTCGAGCTGCTCAAGGACTTCGGCCAAAGCACGATTGTTAGACAAGTCAGGATCAGGGATAAGCGAGTCCAGCAATGCGGCGCGCTCCTCGGACTCCATCTCGGGGTTGCCTTCTTCAATCTGATCGAGCAAGCTGGAGCGTGCGATGCGGGCGCGAAGCGCCCAGTAGAAGTATCTCCGGGCGTCTTTCCATACGGCGGGTTTCGCACAACCTTTGGCTTCCATTCGCCCAGCGCGACTGTACATAAATCAGACCAAGATCATCTGGGCTGGAGGAACACCTACTCATGAAGGTCCGCGTAAAGCAAAGCAAGCTGCTTATACGTGGGCTGCAAAAAGGTCTCCCTATTGGCTAATGCCTGCGTTGCCTGGGCTCTCTCCTCGGCAGTTTTGCTGGTATCCTTGCTAGCTTGCTTAAGCTCCGCGTACGTCGAGTCAAGACGCTCCATCAATGTCAAGATCTTGTCTCGGCGCATCTTGATCTCAACAATACCCTCCGGCTCGAGAACACCAGCACGAGCCTCGACATCTGCATACATCTCCATCTTCTCCGGGTTAATTGAGGGATCAAGAACGACCCAGGCACCGCCGCGCAGTTCACCGTTGGGGACGATGTAAACAAAGACAGGCTGTTTGTAGGCGGACAACCCATCAACGATTTTTGAACCCTGTTTGAGCACTTCGTCGTACATGTCCTGCTGACCACCGGAGAACCCACGCCAATTGGCGAAGATGATGAGAGGGAGTCCCTCGCGATTGAAATCGAAGATGGCCTGAGCGGTTTTGTAGGCGGAGTTGGGGTACCAGACTTGACCTGCCTCCATGACTCGTTGCTCAAATGACGCTGGGTTAGCAGGATCTGCGGGAACAATGCGCTCAATTGTGCGGGTCTCGACGGCAATAACACCCATGGGAATACCACCAAGGCGTGCACGGCCAACTACGACAGTCTGGGCCCACCCGCCGAGTGTCTCCTGGAAGGATCCCTTGTCGAAGAAGCCAGTGAGCCACTGCGACGTGTGTTCATCTTCTTTGCCTTCAATGAACCAACGAGGATCATAAGGACCCTTGGGAGGCGTAAAGGCGATATCGCGATCCCAAGAGTCTGAGGTTTCGCGAATAGGCAGGGAGTCGCCCTTCGACTCTGGAACATATGATAGCCACTGCAAGATGTGCGTGACACCCTCCAAGTCGCTGCTAGCGGTGAGATGCGATACACCGTTCTTGTACATGATCTGTGTCCCTCCAAGCTGCAAGTTGGAGGTATATACCTCCCGTCCGAGCACCTTGTTCAGGGCTGGAGCACCAGTGAGAATGATAGGCTGGCCCTCAACTTGCACTGCACGTTCTCCAAGACGCACGAGATAAGCTCCGATTCCAACTGACCGAGCGGTGACCAAAGTGATAGTGAAGATGTCGTCGTATGCCCGTGATGTTTCCCCAGCGATAAGACCTGATCCCTTCAGACTCTCAACACCGAGACCATCCTGCAGACCTATAATGTCGGTGATCTTGTAGCGCAGCTCGCCGTTAACCTCTATCTCAGCTGTGCGCACAGATGCAGCAGCCTTCTCTTGAACCTTCAGATAGTTCTCCCGAGTCAGGTAAATGTAATCGATGCCTTTCTCAGGGTGCCCATCATCGTTCCAGGAACACGAAAAGAGGTTCATCACTTCTTCTCCCAAGCCAATGCGAGCGCCAGAGTTGGCAGAAAGGTAAACGCGAGGAAGGCCGTGTTCGCGAGCGTATTTGGTGACTGTGTAGAAGAATTGATCTTCGATGGGACCAAACGAGCCAATTTTGTAGGTGATGTCGTTGGCAATCACAACTACCTTGCGCCCGCTGGGATACTCAGGCGTCCTGAGAGTGAACACCCAAGCAACCATACCGAAGGTGTTGTTTCCTGGAGCACGTTCAACTTCTGCAAGTTCATCGTGCTCATCAAGTACGAGTTCCTTCGCCTCCAGAGTGTTCTTAGGTGAGCTCAAGGAAGAATCAGTCGCACGAGCCTTGATCCAGAGGTTGTGCAAGGCTTTGGAAAAGAGCTCGGGGAAGTCATAGACATAAGTGGTACCGATAAGATGCGCCTGATAACGCTTGGGTTGCAACGACTCTTTGGTTGGGTACGGCTGGTGGACGGGCTGGAGGTGGAGAGGCCCCTTTTCTCCAATGGATTTCAGGATAGTGGTACCTTTGTCTGTTGTGATCTCCTGATAACCATGGAAGTTGACTACAAATCCAGATACGTTCTCTATAATGCAGCGAATAGGGGTAACATTCCCCTCGCTATCTTCCAGAGCAATGCGAATTTCAGAACCAGTGACGTGGAGACGCCATAACCGTTTTCCATGTCGCTCAATGAATCCAGCGATAGCCGTCAAGACGTCTTCATATGAGACTGCGAGGTTGTAGACGAAGTTCATGAAGATGTGGTTGACGTCAGCATTGCGGTGTTGTGCACTGACAACTTCCAGTGCGTCGAGAACGCTCGTGACAAGACGATCAGTTTCAGAAACAAGGTACTCTGCGGTGCTCATCGAGCCACGTAGGCGTCCCGGACGGATGAGTGCGCGAATGAAGAAGCGGTTGTCCAGTTGGTTCTCCCGAGCAACGGCATGGTAGATGTGAATCTGCTTGGTCTCGACGAAACAGGGTGTAAGTTTGTAGTGGGACAAACGGCTGAGCTCCAGCTGGAAAGCAAGAGCCGGTTCAATGTTACGGATAGCTTGCTCCTCGACCCAGGAACCGCCGGAGTTGCGAAGGGTGAAGTACATCGGGTATTGCCCGCGGCGGCAGATAAGAATAGTGACGCGACGGACGCCACGCTTCGCGAGTACGCCATTGCGATCGTTCAAGAACTTTGTCAACTGCTCCGCCCAAGTTTCTTCGGCAACGTCATCGGTCTTGTCAAAGATACGGAGTGCCAGATTCATCACGTTAGGCGGCTGGTTGTTACCATAACGCTGGGTGAATTCGTCGACGTCAAATATAGGGAGGAGGTCGGCAACCTTCTCGAAGCCTCGTGCCATGGCAGCAAGGTCAGAGAATGATGAAATGACACCACTTCGAATAGGCTGAGACTGGCTGCGACTAATGAGATAGGTTAAATCGCTGACTGAGCCCTGGCGGCGAGGGTCACTATGATCAAGTGAGTGAGTCGAATGAAGAAACCTTTGTACGGTAAACTCACGGTGCAGTGACGCTTGGAGTCGATGGTGGCGAATGAGATTGACCAAGGTTAAACCTCCAAGTGGCAGCGCTCGGCAATTCGCCGTCATCCGAACCATCACCCTCCTCGTAGTCAATGGATAGAAGTGAGTAAGCGCGGTAAGCACGTCGGATATAAACCTCGAAGGCAGCTGATAGACGGTCCAAGTCAAAATTACTGCATTAGTTCATCAAGTTAAAGACGCACCCATTGTGACAACTGGGTCGGAGTGCGAGAAGAATGCAGGAAGGACGTCGTAGACAGTATAACGCGAGTCGCTCAACTCTCGTAAAATTTCAGGAGATGGAGCCCTGAATAGGTTGTTAGCGACAGTTACAACATCAAATTAATTGTTTTACCTGTTAGCAGTGCCAGATTCGCCATAAACGCTCGAAGAGACCGATGCTTTCAAAATAGCCTCCATTTGAATAAGACGCTCTTCGTATGACGGCATCTGCCCGAGAATGAGAACCTCGCGAGCCTTAAGAGAAACGGAGGTGGAGGACCTGAAAATTCTCGATGAGTGATTACAACGAAAGAAAATACAGGACCCTACTTGGATTCAAGAGCTGCAAGGTCGTTGAGGACCTGGTAAAGTCGACTTTCTGCGTTCGAAACAGGCAAACCACTTGTCTTGACGTAGTCAAGCATGGCCAACACTAGCTTCGACTTGCTCTGCGCCTTTGTGTGACTGAGTACAAGTGCGACAACCTTGTCGAGATCGTCCTTGTGTTGTTCTCGGAGTTTGAGGACACGGGCCTCAATGCTTCCACCGAAGAGTTTCTCAGTCTGCTCGTATGCAGAAAGAAGGTTGGCGATCGTGTGCACCTCGTGACCCTTCATACCACCCATAAAGCGTTCCAGGACGTCATATAAAGCAGTTAGTTGCATGCGGAACATTGCCCTGTCATTGGGCAAGATGGAGTCCTGAATGTAGTGCTCGAGTACCTTCTTGATGCGCACCGCGGGAAACTCGTGAGCGTCGCTCTTCGATTTGGCGGTCTCGATCGCGCCACGGATATCCTCTTCAAGTTTTGCGGGCATGCGGCCGGCAAGCGCAGATAAGATAGCGTTGACCTCAGAGTAAGGAAGCTCAGGGTCATGCAGCACCTCGGCGAGGTCCTTGAAGGTTGAGGCCATGATAGCCTGATTGTCATAGCCCTCAAGAATGTCGTTGAGTGTACTCATGCAGCGAACGAAACGCTGATAAGTCTTGTTGCCGATGATACCAGGAAGACCCATAGGAGGGAGAAGGCCTTCAAAAGGTTTAGCGTGCTTGACGCGAGCTGGGTCATCCAGGGTAAGGATGCCAAGGATGTCACCGGGTTCAAGGCTGACACCAGGCTGCTTGACAAACTGGACTATACCGTCCTCAGCAGCTACAAGTGGCATATACATCTTCATGACCTGGAGACAGCTAGCTCAGGCACTGAAACATCACGTCTAAACTATAGAAGACTTACTTCGATTTCTGCGTAGGTCTCGCCGGCGTTAATATGATCACCGCTATCGACAAGGAACCTGACAAGCTTGCCGGGACTCGGGCTTCTGAGTTGCGTGGGATCATTCTCCTGCTCAATCAAACATGTCTTTGCGTCGACCATGAGACGCAGCGCGCCTACTTCCTCTCTCCAATATACGGAATGACTCCGGCCATCGAGCATGACAAGCAATCCACCATCAGCCAGCGGACGAGCACCAACCATGGTCCGACCACCGTTCAAGAACAGTGTCCACATATTCTTGGAGGAGCGTGCGCAAGTAAAGTTATACCGAGTGTTCTCATAGATGAAATCTACGCCGAAGACAGTTTTGAGCAGGTCACGAGCAGGAACCTGACCCTTGTCGAGGATGCGTTTGTACTCGCTGGTGCAAGCATCAGCAGCGAGATGAGCCTTCGTCACGGCACCACAGACGACAGCAAGAGTAGCGTCAGGACGCTCGGCGGTGAGCTTGTTGCTGATAAGCGTGTCCAGCCACCCAGTTGTGAAGGTGTTTTCGGTGAACGCCTCGAGCTCAAGAAGCTTGATGAGATACTCGACAGTAGTTCGGAAGTCCCCACGAATGCTGAGCTCCTTCAACGCGACAATCATGTTCTTCCTACTCTCGGATCGATCCTCGCCATATGCGAAAATATGACCAAATTGAGAATCAGCGAACTCATGCAAACCACCCGCAGTACTGACGGAGAAGTAACCCCACACATTCGTACTGGAACGGAAGTTGAGCTCTTGCAAAGATCCAGATGAAGGTTTGAATCCAGCGTCAGGGTTCTCGGCAGTGATACGAACTGCAACGACATGACCTTTGGGACGCGGTTTGCGCTGAAGCTGATTTGACTCAGGCTTTACCATGTCGAAATCGATTTCGGACGAAGCATTAGGAGCCACGCCGTAAAGAGTGCGGATATGACGGATTCTGTGGAGGGGGATACCCATGGCTACCTGTAGTTGGGCAGCAGGCAAATTGACACCGGAAACCATTTCGGTCGTCGGATGCTCGACTTGCAAACGAGGGTTCAGCTCAAGGAAGTAGAACACATCCTCCCCATGACTGTAGAGATCTGAAAGGGAATAAGTCAGCAAATTTGAAAGGGCCCATGAAAAATGATGCGCATACATTCAACTGTTCCTGCGCTGACATATCCGACTAGCTTTGCCAACCGGACTGCTGCACGTTCCATCTGCTCAAAGGTATCTTCCTTTGCAATGGTGACGGGGGCTTCCTCGATAATCTTCTGGTGGCGACGTTGAACGGAACAGTCACGTCCGAATAAAGAGATGGCATTGCCGTACTGATCAGCGAGTAACTGAACCTCTAAGTGTCGCGCTTGGCCAGCTAGCTTCATGATGAAAATGGGCGATCCTAGGGAAGGTAGATTAGGAGACACTTAAATCGAATTAAATCACGCGGTACCTGGAATTTCTCCTGCAACGGCGTGGAATGCATTCTTGAACGCATCCGGATGATCGACTTTACGAATGCCCTTTCCTCCCCCACCCTCACTGGCCTTGATCATAATTGGATATCCAATAGTCTCGGCCTTGGCGAGACCCTCCTCGACACTTGTGATACAAGCATTCTTGTACGCTTTGTCAGGAACGGTCACAAAACCCCGCTCTGACATGATAGTATCCGAGATACCAGTACCCGACCAAGCCATGCAGGGAACATCCGCGCTTTGAGCGACGATCGTACTTGATATCTTGTCTCCCAAGCTTCTCATGGCACTTCCTGGGGGACCGATGAACACTATACGGTTCTTCGATGCAGCGAGACTCTCAGGTAGTCGAGGGTTTTCAGACGCATGACCCCATCCTGCCCAAACGGCATGCACGCCAGCACGTTCGGCAACATCGATGATAAGGTCAACGTTGGCATAATTGTTGTTGTTCGATCCTCCTGGAACCTCGATGTACTGGTCCGCCATGCGGATGTACTCAGCATTTACCTTGAGGTCCTCAGGAGTTGCCATAACTGTAAACTCGACAGCTCGCTCTGTTCCGAACGTTTCGTAACTCCATTGGCGGATGGACCGAATCTCCTTGACCGCCGCGATGCCTGCGGATTATGAGTGAGCCTTCCAAGCATGGCCTGTTTTGGTGCGTACCGTTATTTGCAATAAGTACCTAAAAGATAAAAATTGATCAGAATCATATTCAATGAATGGGGTTCGATAAAGTACATGAAACACAGTTTAAAGAACCCGAGAGATGGCTTACCTTCGTGATGACTGTATGACCGCCATTAGCCTTTACAAAGTCTGTGACACGACCAGCGGGAGCCTTATCCAGTGAATTTCCACCTGAGAACGAGATCAACATCCAAAACGCGTCATTTATTATTGATAGGACGCGTACCTATGAAGTGGGCTACTTTTGAGTGATCGTAAGCTGACATCGTTACCGCCAGTGATTGATTATTGGATGGACTGAATTCGCCAGCAGACTGTGCTGCCAGAGGTAGGCGATGATGATGGGAGGAAAGAGAAAGACAAGTGGGGCAGATATGATGGGGGCTTGTCAAGTATTTTACTTCTTGACTGAGCCCCAAAAGTATGTACTTTGTTACGTAATAACCAATTATAAGTATCTCAGGTGTCAATGGTTCTTCTCACTTCTTATCGAGTGTTTCGAAACTGGTTTCAGAATATGCCGGCGCAGCAGCAACAGCGTTGTCGTCCGATATGTTCTCAATACTCGTTCTCGTTGTTTTTTGTAAGATCTGCTACAGGAGTGCGGGCACACTGACGTTTATGTAACCTCCCCAACGGAAGTTTTCCATGAGAAATTCGTTTATTCGTTTGTTTCATACACACGAGACTGCCTATCTTACAAGATACCTAATCATTACAACTACGTTTAAAAACTTTGATCACACGCGATTACCGCGGCAAATACAAGCGAAGTCACCTGAAAGTGAGTAGCGACATAGGGGCTATTTCTAGATTCCATTCCCATCGCCGCGCTTAGATCAATCCAGGAGGTGAGTTTCGTCAGCATTCAGGATCAACCTCGTAAAGAAACGAATTTGTTCCAAGAAGCCTTCTGCTCTGATGGCTAAAGATCGAGACCGCCGTGTTATTGAGTAAAACAGCAGGTAATGCGGCAGCACGCTTACCTTCATTAATGGTATGCGCGCCATTATAGCCATCAGTGGTACCACGGTGGCCATATCGGAAAATGTGTCTGGTAAGGCTCCAGTAGTGCCTTGTGTCTGGAAAACGCATGTTCAGATGATCTCCGTGTTCTCGTCATCAGCGCCACCTACCCGTGTTTCCTGTGAAACATGTTAGTCATCGATATGAAGTATTAACGCGCTAGTCTACCTAGGGAAAGACCAGGTGATACGACAGAAAACTCAGGGAAGTCGTCCGTACGGAGGTTGGTCTTCAGCGTGGACAAGATAGTACCCGAAAGTAGTTCATATGGCCCACTTCCGGTAGTTGGAGTGACAGGTGCGGGTTCTAATGCAGAGCCGAATGCATCTGAAACCTTCACAAGACCCCACGTAGTAGATGCCTCGAGGCCGATTTCCTTCCCAAATGCATTCAGAGACATATTGTGCTTCGCCGCGACAGGTGCGACGATGCTCGCAAACCGGTCTTGAAGTTCAGAAACAGAGCTGGTTTATTGTGAGCGGATTGGTCCGGATAGTGATACACCTTCGCATACCTGTGGTCTGCGATTCTGTGGTTTGTAATGGCATAAACGGCTTCAGGGAGTGCGTTAATCTTAACGCCACCGTAGATGATGTCTGATCAACTGTTCCTTCAAGCTGCCAACGTGAGATGATCTTGTTTACTTACCGATGGCTTGAGTTGTACCTGCTGAAGCAGAATATGCTGGGTCGAAATCGTCAAGCTTTGTCTCCAGCTCATGTAATTTCTCATCGCTAGTCTGCGATTCGATGACGAGTTCGCGCATCTCAGAGGGGAATCCATCATCGTATTTTGCCCTGCACTGCAAACCCTGATAGTAAGTTCGGTCGCGTGCAAGCTTCGGGACGTGTGGGTTTGCCTCCAGCCCAGTGACAACGCTGGCGAGGATGCCAATGCCCTGCATACTATGAGACATATCACTGTGTGTAAGTGGTGTGCTTACGGTGTGTCTAGGAGGTCTACTTGAGTGCCCTCCAGGTGTGAGAACGTCCACGCGAACGTCCAAGTACCCTTTCTCAGCAACTGCGGGAGTTGCAAAAATGGTACCGCTCAAGTCTGAGAATCCTCCTTGATGGGTTTGAGAAGTCGGCTGCAACTCAATCAAAGGGCCATCTTACCTCCTTCATCGACAATCATTGAGATGGAATCTTCTCCATAGGTATTTACAAGATACTTCCCAATTGCCGCAGCTCCCTATGATGATATTGGAATATTTTCAGTCAAATAAAAGCGCACTCACAGTTTGCCCGCCACGCTCCTCGTCGATGCCAAAAGCTAAGATGACGGTTCTTGTAGGTTTGAACCCTTGCTCCAAGAGAGCCTCGATGGCTGTCCTATCGTAACCCTCAGCATCACGATGACGCTTATGCTACTCTTTACTACTCACATGATGCCGATGACTCCAGGCTTGTCGTCGCAGCTGCCTCTCCCCCAAATCCACTCACCATCATAATAGCCCGAAAACGGGGGGTTGATCCAGTTAGCTTCAGTCGCAGCGAGTGTGGGGACCACATCCATATGCGCGGCCAAGAGAAGTGGTTTTAAAGATGTGTCTGTTCCTTGCCAATGATAGACAAGTGCATAGGTCGCAACCTTGGTGCGTTGCAGAGTGGCGTGGCTTGTTTTTCTCTTAAGAATGCTTTGGCATAACCAATATATGCCACTTACACCTTTGGGAAACGCTGTTCGATGTAGGTATGGAAGTCATCAAATACCTCCCACCGCGGGTCCTCTTCTGGAGTGCCAAGATCGTCATAGCATACAGTCCTATGGCCATTTCAATGAAGGAGAAGCGACACCCGAGACAAAATACTCACGGAATTCTTACGGCGCCTCCCAGTGACTCGTATGCCTTTAGTTTGAACTCTTTGGTTCCGTACTCCTCATCGAGAGTGTCGATTAGTGTCGTGTGGCTCGAAGGTGTGATAGCAGAGACTTGTGGACACATATCATCATCAATAACGAGTAGCCTCTGGCTCTCGTGAGAGGGGAATGCACTGGTTGTAAGATATGGCCAGAAGTGATGTGAGAGCAGTACAAGACCCAAAAAACATGCAAAATGAAGGATCTTCAACCGTAAAGCACTGCGTCGACGCTTGTAGTTTTGAGTTGCATGCCGTACAAACTCTGGATCTTCATTGGCTGTCCAATGTATGTTTTGGACAGTGGAAGGTGCCTTTTCATCAGAGAAGGGCTCTCGTTCTGTCTGTGTTGTTTGACCCATGAAGATAGGAAGAGATTCGACTTTCCTGCCGTGAGACTTGCAGACGACAAAATCATAAGATAAGGTGTATGCACACTAGTGCACATGACGTCACACGAGTGTCACGGGCCGCGGCCCGAGCGAATTGGTAATGCACGATCAGTTCTTGTTGCCCATAAGATGATTAGTATTAGCAAGCAGGTCAGTTGTATATCAAACATTTTATTTGGTTGTGACACCGTGGGTGCGAAACCTTCCGATTGGACATGCCATTAAGCACCCGGAGGATTGAGAAGGTGAACAACGGCGAGCACGCTGGGTTCAGAAGGTATTCACTGGATCGGAAGTGTCAAATATGCAACTTAAGTCGAAACATCAAATGTGTTCTTCATTACCTCGCAGCATAATATTAGATATTGGATGGCTTCCCGTAGGCTAACATAGAATGGAGCATAGCTCGATAACAAATCAAAAAGGAGGGAATCCATATCAGGTCCTAAACCGTGGGTGTCGTGCTCCTCCTCTGAATCAGTATGGCAAGCGGGAAGTGCATGGCCATTGGCCATGGTGTTCGGCGTTGAATACTTGCTTGCTTACGAATTTCAATATATATGCAGACGTACATTGCATTCCAAAATTAATTTATCCCACATTTTTGAACCCCCCGGAAGTTATCTGATTTGAACATTTATGCTTTTCACAATTTTTAGGCACTCACCAGGGACTGTTGCTAGCGATATTGACCTCCGATTAATAGATACTGTCTCGACACCTCTAATCAAGAGAAGCGTAGTTTTCCCAGGTTAGAAAAGGTCGTCGACTGTCTCTCGTGTGACTACTTTCCGAGGTTCCTTGGTCCTGGTCGGTGTTGCGTGCAGGCTCCATGTGTCCCAGATTCGATGTGAAACAAGATTAGACCTGAATATCATATATCAAATACAGGATGTAGTACGGCATACATACAGCTTATTGACACGATGAAGCGCGATGCGCGCATGCAGGTCAACAGAATAAAGGTTGGCGTGGCGTGTGAACTGATGGTTTCGCCTCATTGCAGTAGCCATTCTTTGCGGGGCAAGGGGGATGCGCCTAGGCGCTCGAGAAGCTGTCTGCATAAGACAACTAAATTTTAAAGGCAAAGTAGTTCCATGCAAACGATTGGAAAAAAACAAAACCTTGTTCACCTACTGTCAGCGAAGCCGGCGGCATCTAGCGAGAAGAGGTTTCCAAATCGACTAGTCGATGAGATTCTGGAGGAATACCGTGACGAAGCAGTGGGCAGTGAGCACTGGGAACCGACAAGAACACAGAGGACTTGCGTGTGCCCTGCGGAGATAGGGACGGGATGTCCTTCGGATCCACATGATGATTGTGACGAAGGTTCTGTTGCATGTGCACGCCCTGCGATGGACACAGCCTGTATCGACCAGAAGTTAATAGAATAACCCCCAAGACACATCGTGCAAGGGTAAAATGAGAGTGCGAGAATGCAACATGGACTCAGAGTGTTGTCACCTAACAGACTGCTGAACCAGTTCACGGCATCTAGGCTAGAAATTAGTTATTCCTGTTATTGAAATATTGAAGGAGCGTGCAGGGCGCGTTTCGATTGGAGCATGTGGTTCAGATAATGATACGTTAACCCATTTTAGCCACGTTTACGAAAATTAAAGTCAACACCACTTTCTAACGCGATCTCCCTTCAACCACACGCGCAAGCGCACAACTGCCGCCTACACGCCCCAAAACTCAAGGCAGGCCTATCTAAGACATATATAAACTCATACAAAGCTGAAAAAACATCCCAGATTACCCTCTTCCTTACCTCACAACCATGGCAGACACCACAGTAACATCTACCGAGACTGGCTCCAGCCCCAGAGAACACAATGCTGCCGGAGGGCCCAAGGCTATCATTAAGAACGTGGATATGACTGAAGAGATGCAGCAAGAGAGCGTTGAGATCGCATCTGCTGCTCTCGAGAAATACAACATCGAGAAGGACATCGCTGCACAGATCAAGAAAGAGTTTGACAGACGACATGGCCCCACGTGGCACGTTGTTGTCGGAAAGAACTTTGGCAGCTACGTGACTCATGGTATGTCTTTCATGCGTTGTGTTGTTAGCCCTCGTCGGATGTGATGGTTATGCAACCTGTTTGCTTTCATCGATCTCCTACAACTTTCTTGCGCTTCTGTCCTTTCTGAGAAGAAATCTAATCTGAGTCATTTCTTCCAGAAACAAAGCACTTTATCTATTTCTACGTCGGATCGCTTGCTATCCTCATCTGGAAGTCATAAAACAGCTGTAGATTCACGTCGGATAGATCAAGTAAGTTTTCTTACCTTCAATCGCGTGTTCTTTCCTTTAACCAAAATGATTATAGTACAGACAGACGCGACTCACCACTTTTCACCATGTGTATTGTACATTCCTCTGAATCCGCATTTGTCTCGCACGTCAACCGTCTTGTAATGTCCCCGCTTTTCGTGTACAAACTGTTCATTACTTTCGTGGAAGATTACCCTTTGGAACGAACACTGGCTGATAAGTTCCTAGTCCGCAATGTCTTGGAATCAAGTTGAGCCAAGACATGCACTGTCTTTAGATATGTCAGGTATTCGATGGCAATGACACTGATCATGACATGCAATCGTTGCAATGCATGACCCTGTCCGTGACAGGTTGACGGTTCCCATGAGAGGAGCACTCCTGCGGATATCCGACAACGGCGTTATGTTTGCATGTACACCGCGGAAAGAAGATAAATCAAATTTAAGTTACATAGAACTGTAAATAATACCAAGCCCACTGGTCCGTTAGAAAGCCATGAAACGTGGACAAATCGAGTACAACACGATGTGAGCCAGCTCACCCTGTCAATGGCGGAGACCTCTTATTCCTTCCAACTATCTCAACGATCACCTTTGCAAGACATTCCCCACCCTCCGCATTGAATACTCCCACTTGTATCTCCCCAAGGTCTTGCTCTGCAGGAATCCCATAAAACTCGACTACTCTCTTGTCGTCACCGCCGTGCCCCTTGAGCTCCAACTGCAAGAAGTGTGGAAGTGCTTGCCCCGACATCAGTTTTGCCTCCAGCTTGCGATATGTACCATTGGTGGACCTCATGGGAATGTGGAACTTGAACTTCTCGCCGGTCCGTACGATGAATCGAGAGACGGTGTTTTCCGTCCCTACACCGACAGGACCTAGACCAGGCTGAGAAGACGCGAGCGATGAAAATGACTTGTCGGACACAGAGCGCACGTTCGATGAACCTTCTCCGAGCGTGCGAACATAGTGCATGCCCATGCGAAGCTCATCGATACTCGTGTGGTGCGCATCTCGTCCTTCTTGGTAGACCTTTGCTGTCTGGCTGATGATTCTTCTGGTTCCTGGGGATACATCTGGTGTTACTTGATTACTAGATGGAGACCGCGGGGGAGGAACTCGGGAAGAATTTGTGAACTGTTTGAGACGAGGCTTCTCTTCGGCGGTGTGGATAGTCTGGATAGTCTCAGGACGTGATTCGTAGGAAACGATGCTTGTACTCTGTATACTTTCCCTGATAATGCTGAAAGATGCTTCTAGTCAATATCAAGCGATACGACGAAATAAGAATGTACCTTTTGTTAGCAGTGTCCTTGACAGCGGCGGGTGATGGCTCTCGCGGGCCTCGCGGCGACCTTGGTGGAGCAAAATCGGCTCGTCTTCGTGGGATGGACCTCTCATCCGTAGAGTTCGACGGAGAACTAATGAAACTAGTCATCGTACTCGTTCGCTTGACCTTCAACTCCGGGTCGTTGAAGGGATTTTCGCGTACATCTTGTGAAATTGGGGTGGCCTTGATGTCTATGTAGTCGCCTTCTAGAGGAAGCCCATCCACACCCTGACGTGCATGTCTTGACGTCAATGGCGTAGGGTACCCGATGACAGGCCTTGTTGGAGTAACCTTGCGCTTATATTTGTCGCTCACGTTCCTTGCAGTCTCCTTGATCCGCCCAAGGAACTCGGCCTTCTTCATGACACCATTGCAATCGGCGTGAACAGTCGAAGGCGTTTGAGGAACAACACGCCGGAGGCCAAGTCCAAGATTTGCGTATGCGTTGGACGGTAGATTTTCAATGGGTTGGAACGAGTTCCCCTGCCGCTGACCGAGCTCAAGACTGCCTTTCTCCGAGGTTGCGCTGGTGTCTGCCTCCTTGGACCAACCGTAACCCTTGTTTTCTTCAGGAAGACTATTGTTTCTATTGGGAGCCATCCCGTAGTACCTCTTCTCCGCATCCGACCAAGCGAATGCGCCTTCCTCACCTAGCAAGGCCGAGTCTCGAACCCTTGCGCAACGCCTAAACAGGGCCAGACCGGCGCCAAGGCTGAGCAAGCCTCCGATCACACCAAAAACGACAGACAAGATCAGTGTTGTTGTTTGGCGTCCCGCCGAGTTCGTCGTTCCTAGTCCCTGGCTCTGATTTTCCTTCTGTGGAGACACCACGGATAGTGTTGCGTGAGAAGTGGAGTGCGTGACACGGGAATATGCGACGAAGGTGATCACAATCTTTGGGACTTGTGAGTTGCCCGGGATCTGTCCAGACAGTTCCCCAGAGACCGGATCGAAGCTCAAATAATTGCTGGCATCAGGAAAGAAGGTAACACTGAGGTTAACGTCATTGTGATTTTGGGCAGTATCAGCCTTGTTAGAGAAGAATTGAGCCAGATTGAAGTGAACTTGCTGCCCTGCACCCGCATCGATGACTCCAAGGTCCGAGGCAGAGAAATAGGATGACACAACTGCCAGAGAGATCGTAGTGTCCAAGGTCTGATTGAAGTCAGTGGTGAGCCTGGCAGGCAGGATAGGTCCTCTGTTCGAGGCGCTCGTTACAGAAAGTCCAGAGGGAGGGATCCCAAAGAGCGTCCTGCTTTCCTCATCGTATTGAAGCCAATTTTTATACGCAGACACATCGATAGACAAACCGGTGATGTTTGTAGGTTCTAGAGGCTGTCCATCCACCAGCATACCAGTAAAATCGGCGGCAGCCATGATCGTGAAGTTGAAAGGAGATTCGGCCGTAACATTGACAGTGGGAAGAGTCGATAGTGCATACAGCTCGTGAGAAGCCACGACGAGGTCGAAAGAAACAGTGTCTGCGCTGTAGCCTTCCTGATCAGATGCATGGACATCTATAGATAGGGTGTAAGGCGTGGGTAGTTTAGCCTCAGATGGCGTTACTCCGTCGAAGGTCACAGTATTTGTGTTGAATGTAAGCCATTCAGGAAGAGGTGTTCCGTCCGCTTGCAAGGCCGCGTAGTATAGATCATTTGTGGCGGAGAACGTGTCACTGAGGATACCGATGCTGAAGGACCATTGAGACGGGACCCTGAGTACAGAGCCGTCCGTTTCAAGAGCCGATCCGGGAGATAAAAAGAACACCGATGAGAGCGCGGAGCTGCCTGCATAGAATTGTTTTTCTAGAGGAACTTCGAGCGTTGGAGGAGGATAGGGCGTGACGCAGATAAAGAACGATGAGGTTGCCGAGGACTCAGAGTCTGAGGCGTTCACGGTAATCTGCGGCGTGCCCTCATCTGCAGCAGAAGGCATGCCGTGGAGCGTTCGAGTTGCGTTGTCAAACGAGCACCAACTCGGTAGGCCTGAAGTAGTGTACGAAAGAGCCTGGTCCAGGTTGGTTGAAAATGTGAACTGGCTGAAGGACCAAGTGTAGTTCTCGCCGACGCGAGCAACTAGCGGCAGTTGGCCATCCAGCGGATTGTCGACAGTGACTGTCGCGCGACCCGCTAACGCGGCAGCGAGGAGGGTTAAAAGAGTGACAATCATAGTGATGGGAGTCGTAAGGCGCGACGACGACGCACGTTGGAAGACAAGTCGGCCAGCGAGCTCAGATTTCGAATTATTTAAGCGGTCAGTTGGAAGGCCAAAGATGATTGATTGAGAGAGGGAACGAACAAATACGCAAAAACAACGCGTCGCGACTAGGTCATGTGAACATTTGTCGAATCCATATTTAATTACCCTTGTGAACAAATGATCTGAGTAATCTTGAAGATAGCATGTGAAGTAACTCTGTAAGTAATCTAAATCAACGAAAGCGGAGGGAACTGATATATGGAATCTGAAAGTTGTGGTTTGGAGAAAGGAAGACATGTGCATGACGGAAAAGAAATATGAATGAATTATGTTCCAGTGAAGGCGCTGAGCCCCGCTGCTTGGATTCTCCCTGGATCTTCTGCATTCAATATACCAATCAATGCAATCAGCTCAGCCCCTGTCTCATCGCCAATTTGCTCAGGTCCACTAGGATCAAGGACATGAGCAAACACAGCAAGCAGTTGATCCATGAAGGGCAAGAGCGACTGGGGGTTCGTGCGGAATAGATGGAAGATAGCGCGGAAGACTGGGCGGTTCTCAAGGTAGTCGTTCTTGAGCGGGAGACTGCCGATCAACACAGGAAGAACCTGATCCAGAGGGACGGCAGCGGTGTTGCGAATGATGAGACGGGCAACAGCACCAGCAGCATTGTCCTTTGCATTGACTTTCGCTGAAGGGTCAGTGGGCGAGACGTCGAACAGGAGGCGGAGGGCACTGAGGACATGCATATATTGCGGCGAAAGGTCGATTTCAGAGTGTTCAACGAGAAGACCAATGGCAAAGCATGCATTGCTCTGGACCTCCGGGTCCGGGTCGCTGAGCGCGCGGTAGAACAGATCCATCAGAGGTTCTGTCGAGGGCGTGACAGAGGCTTTCATGCCAGCAATGATCTCTGCGAGACAACCGATAGCAGACGAGCGGTCGCTCATCGACCGGTTCTTCTTCTACAAACGAAGTACAGTCAGTACCTGCACAGGCGCTAGAAAGAACTCGAACTGACGTAGTATTTCGAGATAAGAGGGAAGAAGGTATTGAATGCCTGCGCGAAGTCATTGCCTAATGCATTCGCAAGCGAAGATACCAAGTCGCCTGCAGAGGAAATGAGCACTGAATCGTATTCGGCTTGATCTTCGGGTGCCTCCTCGGTTTCATCCTGATCAGGATCCTGTTGGCAAAGTGCCTTTTGCTCAAGGACCTGTACCGCGATGCTGCAGATAACATCGAGATCTCCACCAAATGTCAGCATCAACAAAAAAGTGCTGATGATTCGACTCACGGCCTTCAATAAATGCCGGTCCAATCTTGTTGATGGTCTCGGCAAGACCAAGACATAACGATGCCACAACGGTCCTGTAATAGTTTGATCAATAAGAGTACACAACTGAACATGAATTGACTGACTTGTGATCCTCAGTTTCATACATCTCAAGTAAGGGCTTCAAGCTGTGCCCAATGAGCTCTTTCACGCTCTGTTCCAGAGGGACAGTCTGGACGCTGCGTTGGCATCATGCTCAGTCATAATGAGTGCAACTCACCACTGTCGCACCAGGGGTCCAGTCTGGCGCACCGCTCAGTTCGTAGAATGTCCTGACTATCTCCAACAAAGAGTCCGTTGCGGACTTGCGAATACCCTCGTAATAATGCGTGAGCAAGTTGACGAGCTCGAGAGCACAAGGCTCGACAAAAGGGAAGAAGTGGTTGCGTGTTGCAGCGAAGAGTGTTCCAATCGTGTCTGCAGCAATTTCCTTTTCGACTGCAATCGCGCTATTGACTTCGAGCATCTTGTCGAGGTCAACGTCTTCGATCTCAAGTTGGGAGTTCCCATTGACATCGATGTCATCCGTGATGGAGATCGCGTTTGTAGGAGAGGACCCAGATGCGAATGCAACGGCAGCGTCAGTGTTAGAAACTAGAGAAAAATCCATCAGAAAACTACTCGTCCAAAAAGGACGGACAAGCATACATGTAGCAACATTATCCTCGCCATGTTCAGCTTGCTTGCAGCTCTGCAACAACGGAGGTACAACGCTGGATAGGTACGGCGCAAATTCCTCACCAAATACCCTAGCCATCACGCCAAAGAATAGGAAACTGCACTCCCGAAGACGTGCGCTGCCCATCTCAATGCCCTGGAATGCCTGTTTCATCATATCCGCGAAGTATGGACGGAAGACATCAACGCCGACAGCCTCTGCGAATGTTCCAACAGCATCCATAGCAATGCCACGGAGCTCAGTCTCCTCGCCTTCACCAGTGAGGACAAGGAAATGCTGTAATCTGTTCATGGTCGGCTGGAAGTAAGGGAGGAACTTCTCTTTTGATGCGTGTGCCGCACTACCGAGTGCTCCAGTGACCACAGTCTTGACAGTGATAGGTGCAGTGTCGAGCAGGCCAGCAAGTTGCTCCATGATAAGCTGAAGGTATTGTTCAATGACATCCTGCGAGATCTCAAGCAGTGCATCAAGAGCAGTGCAAGCCGCACGCTGAGTCTCAGGATCGTGCACCAAGCTCATGATCACCTAAAAAGCGTGCATACAT
This sequence comes from Suillus plorans, assembly GCF_016647745.1. Lineage (NCBI taxonomy): Eukaryota > Fungi > Basidiomycota > Agaricomycetes > Boletales > Suillaceae > Suillus > Suillus plorans. The sequence continues at coordinate 88,594 of NW_024537483.1, read as the reverse complement.
CTTAGCATGGGTATCAAGTCGCAACCAACACTTCCGTGCTCACAGGAACAAGAACAGCATGCTTCGCAATACACTCTTCCTCCAGCCACTCGCACAAACAGCTGACAGCGACACATGTCGCCTTCCTGACCGACTTGTCACCGTCGTGGAGACCAGCCTCAATAACAGGCCAAATGTGGCTCATCAAAGGTGTCATGAACTCGCTGCAGCCCTCCACGGCGACGCCAAGCGCAAGCATTGCACCACGGCGATTGTTCGCATCAGGAGAAGAGAAGTACTGAGAGATAAGTGTTCGGAGGGCAGGGAAGACTTGGGTGGGGGGAAGGTTCGTGGCGAGGCCGTCGATAATACGAAGAGCAGACTAGAATAACGATTATCAGATCTAGTCATTTTCGGCTAGTAGTCAAAGTTACGTACACGGCAAGGAGCGTCGTCGTCCGAATCTGTGGGTTCGGGTTCGGTGGTAATAGGCATGAGGCCCTCCAAAATGGCTCCAGCGAGGGCCTGACTTTGGATCCTGGATTTTTTGCTAGAAAGACGACATGAATTCATTCATGTCATGGACTCAAACATGATCTTACTATTGAACAGTCCAGTTAAGGGCGTTGAGGGCCAAAATACGGATTTCAGAGTCGAGACTGCGGTTTCCACCAGCTTGAAGGAGGAACGATGCTAGCTCCGCAATGTGAGGGCCCAGAATTGGTACTTCCTGCAGGGCGTCTCGCATATAAGTTCAAGTCAAAAAAAACTGAAATCAAAACGCACAAGGATGAGAAGAGTCTCGAATACATCAAATAGTTGACGAGCACCAGCCTCATCCCCAGATTCGATGGATTGCCCGAGAATTCGGATCATACCAGGGAGAAGTGCTTGGAAGGATTTCTGGAGCATGCAGTAAGAAAATTTGATTAGAGAAAGAAAAATAATTTGCACGTACGATGTCAGCCTTATCATCAGAGTCAATATACTGGGCAATGACGCCCAAAGCCCTTGAGGTAGGATTAGTTTACCACCTACGATTAGTCGAAGAGCCAGGCGCACCGAACAGTCGTAATACGAACTTCGATACTCTCAGGATCATTGAGGAGACCTTCAAAGAGTTTGAAAAAGCTTTGCAAATGCTCCTGGAATCCTTCCACGATGCTCTCGAGAACAGTGAACAAAATGAAGATGGCGACTTCACGATGCGCGACTTGCGTTGATGTACATGACTGGTGTAACCACGGAAGGAGTTGTGGCCATGTTCCAGCTGCGAGTTCTATGCTAGCAGCAGCAGCGATGACACGTGCAGCAGAGTGTCGGACGAGCTTGCTGCAGCATCAAAAAAAAATGAGGAGCGAACTTTGAAAGAGAAGAAATAGACTAACTCTTGTTCAGCAAGTATCAATATGGGAAGCTGGTCTTTGATCTGCGAACGAACATCTTGAGGGAGCTGCATCCATAGATCGCCACTCTTTTGAGAAACACGCTTCCGCATCTCGACTGCAGCCAGTTGGCGAACCTAACATATTCACGTGCACATAGCCAATAACAATGAGGAATAACTAAAAAGACACCGATATGATGTATGCTCACCGCGATTTCCGGTGAACTGGCGAGTATTTGTGCGAGTGCAGATATGCATGCCGGATTTTTGTAGTATTCTGTGTTAAGCTGAGCTGTTGCCTGATACACACAATAAGTCAGGAAACACATTTAATAACGCGTCTGATAGATCGATCTCACAGCTTTAAGCTGGTTGGTATCGTTTGAAGTGGACTGCAGTAATAGATTGTGCAGCCCCTGCACAAAATTCGGCTGTTTAAAACGGGCGATAGAAAAAAAAGAAATCAGATCGGACTCGACAATAAGCATTCAGATATTTATCTGCACGTACATCCATCTTTAAAAGTCGTGAATGAGAAAGAGGAAGAGGGTGAGGGGATAGATGAGTGTCTGATTCCAATATTCCCTAATCTAAAAACTTGGCGGAGTTCAGAAAAATTTGCCACGGATCATCATGTCTAGTCAATTATCCGAAGCTACTATGATTGGAACGTAGAGTCATGCATTGCTCTTATCCGTACTATGATATCGATGACCGCAATGTATGATGCGCATGCCACGAGCCTCTGTTCCCATTAACCTTTCTTATTGTTGTCATTGTCCAACGTGACTGGTCAATGAGATATCGATGACCACGGTCATTGCAGTTATCAATCGTATCAAACCTCAAGGAGACTAGACCAGTTTTCGAAACAAAAAAAAGCACGACTCGATCAGATATATCTATATGAACCGCCTCCGAGGACAAACAAATCAGGCCCATTGATCCCACGAGCAGAACTTCCACTCTTCATTTCATCATCCCTGCATCGATTATTTATCTGCGGTTTGTTTCCACCACGTTGTGTGCCGTGCGTGCGGTCATGGTTTACTGCAGATCCAGTGCTCATCTTGTGTGTCACTGAACCCTACCACAGAGATGACAGAATTTATTCAATGGATGCATGAGCATTGACCAGTCGTATTCACAAAGGTACCACGTATCAGGCGCGCATTAAACAACGAACGACTGTGGGTCACCATCGACATCTCCAAACGCGGGCAATCGCTTCTCAAAGCAGCTACTCTACCTGTTACTGGGATTGCAAAGCACCGACGCCTCATCACTATCATCCACAGGTACATAAACACGATATCATCCTGCCTTCTGCATCGATGCGTTGCGCCCGAGGTGGGTCTGAGCTTTGCATGCCTGCCTATCCTGACAATGCACACTCATGATAACTAGGAAGTTACCAACCTCCTTGTTCTTCTTGAGTGGGTTCACGCGTCTACTCTACCTTGCAATATTGAATTTATATGTTTTTTTTCGCAAGATTGTTTGTGATACTTCTCATGATCCCAGAGAACGCATCATAGATTCAGAAACTAAGTACGAGCTGCAGATATCTAATACTCGTCATCATACATATACGAAATTATGGAAACATCGTCAAGAGATATATCGTAGATGGAAAAATGATTCCAAACTGCAAAAGAAACAAGGCAAATCGTGCCTGCAAGTTACAAAGTAAATGGGCAGTTCAACGCCTGCTGAGTACATATCGATAAAAATAAGACGTGTCCATAAGTCACAGGCAGTCCATGATCTGCGAAGTAGATACCGGTAAGAGAAATACAAAGACAAAGAAACAAATCGAGGGCCATTTACACGATGGCGAAGACAAGAGAAGAGACTTGAGATAGATGTAAGTGCGAGCCGCGGGCGGTGGCCTTCAACTCCAAGTGCTCTGAGACAAGAAGGAGGCGGTTACGCTGTTGCGGTTGCGGTTGTGTCGGGATTGGTCGTAGGGGACGTCCGACGTCGAAGACTGCAGGTATAACCGGGCGGCGCGAATACATAGTTTGTGCGCGGCCAGCGGTGGCCTTCAACCTCGCGGGCATGAAGCTCCAGGTCGTAGGGGACAGCGAGGGAGGCCGTTGCGGATCTTCGGTATTTGGTCGTAGGGGACCTCGGGAGTAGCATTGTGTGTGAAGGTGTCGGTCTTGAATGATTTCGATCGAATTTCCTGGGTCGGGCGTCTTCTGATCCAGAAGCAGTGGCGAAGGCGACAGCATAGAGGCGAGTCCGAGCTGGGCCATGGCAGCTGCCCAGCCGTCGACAAGAGCGGTTTGGTCGGCAAGGAGATCGTCATGTAGTCGTTCAAGGTCATCTACTTTAAATCAACAAACGAAGCGGACATCACCGGAAATCACTCACTGATCACAGTAGCGTGTTCTTGTTGCTTGGAGCGAGTGCGTTCGATGCTGCCACGGACAGCGGCCAAGCGAGTGGATCTAGATTCGCGCTAACGAACGACGGTGAGTGCAGCACTTGGCTTCGCAACGAACATGTCCATACCTTGTGTCTTCCCGGGCGGAAATTATGATGCCGTTTCGTATCCGGGGGTTTCAGCTGAGGCGAGACAATCTGAGTTGGGATGCTGCCAAGTGAGGGACTCGCGATCGTATGAGTCGAAGTGTCCACGAGAAGCGAAGCGTCGGTGGTCGTCAGGCGTCCGCCCTCCAGGATGATTAGAGGGAGCTGCGTCCGCTGAGAGGGTCCACTCCAGTCATCGATCGCGAGTGGTTTCGTGCCTTGAAATAGGTCGCCACTGGAACAGTCGCTGTCGTCCTACAAAGATTCAAACATTGAGCGATGAAAATGAGGAGACTGTGCGACTTCATACCTGGAGGATATTCCTTTCCTGAAGGTCCACGCCAGAGAAGTCCTTCATGAAGTCGTCATGATGATCGACGAGAGTCGTGTCAGAATCCATTGAGAGGCGTTTCGTGTTCGGAACCGGCGAAGTCGGCAGTATTGGCGTGCATAAAGTAGAACACGTATTAGATGGCTGAGTGCTGCAAGAGTCGTTTGCGATTAGATTCGGTGAAATTATTATGTCTGGCTGAGTGCTACATGGTTCGGTTGCGATTGAAATTGAGTCTGCTGCAGTAGAGAAATCGGACACTTTGTTGCAAATGAGAGGCACGTTGAGCTCGGCTAAATTGTGCTTCAGAGGGGGTTGAGCATCTTTACTGAGGAGTATCCGGGCGGTCTCGTTGGAAGCTAGAACTAGTACCGCGACAGAAATACAGAATTCGGATATGACCAGGCCAGCGGTGACGTTCTCCGCTTCTTTGATGGCCTTGGACGTCCGATCCACCACAGTGTGTTTGAAAAAGAATGCTCCGAGGCACCCAGCGACGGTGACATGGGCGGCACCGTCGAAGATAGCGGAAATCATATTGTAAGGCGAGTGAAAGTTGAGAATGAGTAGTGAAGAAGGTAATGCACGTAAATCGGGGACGGGAAATGGGAGACGCATCTCGCGGGCACGCCGTATTTATACTCTGCTCACCAGTTAAATCAGCACTGCCACGAAATAAACGAGCTCGATCGCGACGCGCCTAGTCACGTGCATGCAAAATCACTTTATGTCAGCACCACCACGCTAGGCCTGGCACGCCCTACCTGAGTACTTACTAAGTTACCTCTAGTACTAGGCGATCTGGTAACATGCCAAGACGATCAACGCTGCAGCCACAGGTGCATGAAATGGCCTATTTGGAGAGATAGGATGCCCTCTTGTGAGTGCCTGTGTATCGATAGCAAAAGGTAGCTGATAAACCAATGTTAGCGCCAGTGGCAGTGGCCGCAGCAGATCAAGGGGTGGATTCCGCATAACTCCTCTATTCAAATCATCGTTCAGACGTTCAAGGTCCGAGTCTGTTGGTGATCGGCTAGTCGTCGCCGGTCTTGTCACTGAGTATAATCCTATCGGACAGGCGGTCTCAGCTCTGTAAAGGTTCGACTATTTTGCAACCATAGATCTCATCAGATTTTATCCACAGCCCTATCTTCGTCATTCAGTCATATCATCGATCCTATGAAGCCTGAGATATTCGAGACGTACTCTAACCTTGGATGTCCGAATCTCGGTCTTATCTACTCATGGGTATTGGTCCGAGGACTGTTTCGCCGTGAGGCAATCCCCGAACAATATCCATCAGTAGAACAATCCACTTTCCATCTAACCATATCTGCGAGTCAGTGATTTTTCTAAGGAACAACTGTCTTCAATTCTATATGGTCTGGCTAGGGGGGACTAACATTGATCATACACTTCAGTGGACAACAAATCTTATGCAGCGACTAGCACCACCAATACTGATACAGATATTGTAAGCAGTATAACTACATAGTGACAGTTTATATACCATATTATTTCAAAACACAACGAAAAAAAATGTATCAATGAACCTCATCCAGTGAGGCCGCCCTGCGCGCCAGTGGCAGCAATGCGAGCTAAAGCATCAGCATTTGTGGTGCAGGTGATCGACGTTCCAGCAGAGTTGACGAGAGGAAGGGCAGCGCAAATGAGACCAGACCCACAAGATTGAGTCACATACGTGCCCCCTACGCACTGCGCAAAAGCGCTATCGACGCATGCATTGGTACCCTCTGCATAGAATGTTAGAGAATGACATGCTGCTTGAGTGAGGCCGACTCACCAGTGCAGAGAGAGGTAGCAGTTAGTGTAGCAAACTGCGCATTGAGCTTCTGAGCATCCTGACCGTTAGTGAGCTTGAAGTTTCCACTAGTGCTTGAGGGCATTGCGGATGCGACGGCGGCGATAGAAGCTGCCATGGTGGGCGAAGCAGTAGGTGTGGACTCGGTTGGATCCTCCTCGCAGTCAGAATCCGAAGAAGAACCAGACGAAGGTATAGCGGAAGAAGTGGCCACTGTTGAGGTGCTATTGCTTCCATCAGTGGTCTTATTGGAGGCAGTTGTGCCACCGACACCGGGATTCTGGGTGAGATCCACGAGTTGTGTGCCATCAGCGATGGGACCGGTGGGGTTTGCGGGGCAAGAACCAGCCGGGTTGACGGGTGCACTCATACCGAAAGGGATAGTCCCGCTACCACCAACGGCAATACCACCGACAAAGGTCGTTGGCTTATCACCCTGGAACTGACACTGGAAGAGCCCATTGAGCTCAGCATTGCGCGGGGCTGACTGACAATAGGGCACGCTCTGTGATGTAGGCTGTGTGTACAGAATTCTGTAAGTGGTAAAAAAAAATGGGCTTGGAAAAATACGAACAGAGTTTCGGGGCTGCTGGGCAAAGATCTGAGCAAATGTAATCATGTCTGCATGGTTATTGAGAGTCTTTGCGAGGTCAATCATGTTGTCAGCGGCATCCTGCTGCTCGCATGGACCTGGAGCAGCAAGAAGAGTGCCGAAGGACGCGACAGCAACTTGGTTGCATTGGGCACCTCCGCCAGCAGTATCCTGGAGCAACATTATGAGATACGACGGACCGGGCCATCTGCAGGAACTTACGCATGCTGCCTCCCACTTGGTAGTTGAGTCAGCGATGACTTGCGCAATGCGCTTATGGACTGGAGCACCGTGCACAGAGGCAGCAGTGGCAAGAGCGAATGAAACGAGAGTAGTGAATTGCATCGTAACCAAAGGCGTTAGAATTTTCGTTGGAGAAAACCGTCCAGGTTTTAACAGCAGCACAGCTGAGAATCAGTATAGAACGAAGTAAGTTAAAAAGAGTCTCGCAAACGATGGAAAGGTGCAAGCACAGCTCGCTACAGCCAGGAAGACGAGAACGGAGAGAGCAACTGTGAATCAGCGTTGAACGTCAAAATTCGGTTGCTAGAAGAGTAAATCATGTGCTTTATACTACCCCGGAGATCAATTTTTGTGTTGCCAAACCTGGAACGAGAACAAAGAGTTTGCCACGTGCACCCTTTCATCGATTGATCAACTATTTACCGTACCGGTCGCTACACAGAGGAACAAAGACCGTTATCCGCAGAACTGTGGTTATTGTTGAGGGAAGAAGGACGACCGCCGCATGATGGTGATGGCATCACGGAACTTGTTACTTGCCCTATCAGGCTGGTACAAGTCACGTTCCTTTCATGAACCAACGTAGGCAATACTACTTTTCACAGATTCGGATTGCAGTATCACACCCGTATTCTGCCAGATGCACCACCGATGCATCGCAGCCCCGTCATCGTAGCCACAAACAGCATCTCTACGACTTGACCCGACCCTACTACTACTCCGACCGCGGCGATGATACAGTAATATCGTTCCAGATTGTAACTACTGACACCCGGCTCCATTTTCTAAATGCTGACTGTAAATCTATGGCAGCAGGAATCTAGGGGTAGCTCCCAGGCTTCCGAACCATCCTTAACTTATGGATTACCTCCTGTCATACTTGCCGCGTCGCCCCACCCCGTACGCGCAGCGCTCCACCTGTTTGTTTGCACAGTCACCTCCGCGCTTCGACCCCCACCATGACATCACAATATTAATATTGTTTGTCCCTCATCTGAACTCCCCCACCAACCACCTCTCGGACTCCGAGTCCGTTCGTGACCGCGTCATGCGCCACAAAGTTCGCAGGAGTGGCAGCAGAAGCAGATGTAACGTAATTTATACTTCCAATATTATCTATCGTTCCTGACTAGTATGACAGTCCAAGGTATTCAAGACTTGTCCACTGACAAAAGGCTGGCCTGGTTGACTTGCATTGGAAGAACGACGGCCCACCATTTGGCGCGTTCATTGCAAATTCGTGCGGAATCCATCCATGGCATGGAGTATATGATGACCCCTCATATCAATATGCATGAGAAGGTCGATGAGCGCCTATATGTCATATTTTTATCAACTAGACTTCGGCCCTGCAGGAATTTTTCCCTGAATATTACAACCTTCCAAATGGTGCAATTATAGTATGACTCGCTCTTAGCGCTTGATGCTAGCAATTTTTGATTCAGAATATCATCATCCTCAGCAAAGATGGCGTTGTTGTCCTCGATGATACATATGAAGGGTGGGTACATAGCCCGAGGCGTTGAGACTTCTACACTATCAAGATATTATCTTACCCCAACTTAGCGGTGATGAGCGTTGTGCAGGGGATGGCTATCGCCCTCACAATTTTTCGTGTCTCGTTCCGACTACACATAAGGAGATTTTGGTGGGAGGACGCATGGGCTGCTACGGCTGGATCGTGTGGCATAGCGTATCTGGTTGGTTCCTGGGTTCATCTACTCTCTCGTGCGTATCGTATCATTCGTTGATCTTGTTGTGTTGCTCATATGAATGGACTTGGCGTAGGAGGAACGGCGTGTGTAGTTTCTTTTTGGGTGACAACGATCATGTCCACCTGCATAAATTGGTGAGATCCTGTTCCTCCTCACTTTGGTCTAGGAAAACAAACAGACTTGAAGGTTTACACGCATGAGCATATTGTTTGCCATCGCACGGGTTGCACGGTCCACGCAGCGTCTTTATCGTCTGTCCATGGGCCTCGCGATTCTCTTCTTCCTGACGGAGGGAGTTCTAATGGCGCAAAAGGTGCGGGAAATTGAATCGAACAGTGAGTGGTACCAGTTGCCTTGTCCTTCGTGCCACGTCGGCCATTCGATGGCAGCGTACCAACTCGCAAGTAGGCCTCGCACCACCTTTTACTCCATTCTATGCTCATCACACTATTCAATCAGCCAAGTTCGTCGCTGACACTATTCTGGTGGCCTTTTCCTTCCGATTACTCTGGAACGTCAACCTGCCCTCTCGACAGCGGCGGATGATTCTCGCGATATTTTCATCCAGCATTATCATGACCATGTTCTCCCTGTTTCATGCTATCACCAATTTTCTAGTTGATATATGGATAGAGATGATTGCAGTCAATTTAGAGGTAGAGTTGTTCCTTCATCTCATCCATTCAAAATTTCAATTCCTGTGTCAAGGTATCATCTTCCCTGATAATTTGCAACCTGCTGGTGGTTGTGACTTATGCGTACCGGGTGCTTAACCGTGAACCTGACGATCCGGAAGATGTCAACTATAGCGGTCCAATTCCATCTGTCTCCACATCGCAACAGCTCACCACTATTACCCTCGGTTTTGTCACTGAGACTTCCACTTCTTTCCACTCCCTCGATTCACCAGCAGCCTCCGTCCCGGATCGCAAAGAGGATATGAGATCTGTTTGATCCAATAAGTACCAGTGATCATAATCTACAATTACATGCGTTGGAACCCTGGGATAACTGTCCCCCTTCTTCACCATCTAACTGCAGCTAAAATTAGATGCGAGAAAGCCCACCTCGCGGATCTTCATACATTGCAATTGGTTGTATTCTCATGAATCAGTTTTTCCTGCGCGCCTTGTCTGGATACTCAATTCATGATGGCAGTAAGATATTGAACACTATACTAGAACCCTGTAACCTCAGGGAGGTGGTGACTTGCATCACGATCATAGGCCTTTTATGCGTTCCCGTCACCAGCACATGAGTTGCTGTGTATAGTGTCATACGCTTTCCCTAGTGCACAGGTGCTGCATGCGACTCAACTCGATTGCTGATCCCTTTCATCTCCCAAGGTTTTGCGAGCTCGTAATATGTGCGTTCTAAACATAGATGAAGTTACTCACTAACATAACCCTGCGGTGATCATCGATCACTCCAACGGCAGCCCAAACGGGTTTGGTGCTGATTACTCCTTCAAGTAATCGATTGGAGGCAATACCCACTTGACTTCCCCCGCGCTGCATCGTCGCTTCCTCAATAAGTTCAACTTTTCAATACATTCGATAGCGGCTGGCTTGGATAAGCGAAGCCCAAGTCAGAGCGTTGCGAGGCGGACCACGTTCTTAGCTCCCGCTGCAGTCAGCGTCTCCTAGGTTAAGAGTCCGCTGGCTAGGGCAAGGGAGACGCTAGGATGGCGGGGACGCCAGCGGTTTCGAACCAGCGAAAGTTCTTGTCAGGGGGCTACTGCGCACTACCCCAACCCGCCGACCTTTTCGTTCTGTTTAGGATAATAATATTGTGCCTATGATATACCTAGTGGGAGTACAGGCTCTGTCGCACGACTGCAACCGCGAAACGATGACCGACCAGCTGCGTCGAGTAACCACGACCCACCGGGAGGGTAGTTGACGATTGGGGAGGGCTAGTGGGTAAGGCCTCAAGCTTCAAGTCTCGCACATCGAGACCCTGAACCTCCGCTTACTGTTTTTCGGTCGTTTCCGAACCGAACAGGGAATTGGTGTTTCCCGATGGCTGGAAAGAAGGGGTGTCCAGGGGTCTCCTTGTGTGTAAGAACACGTTATCCCCAACATGCCATGCCGCTTCTGCCAGGTAGCCAAGCTAAGGCTTGTGGCAATGCTTCCACGCCCTTCAAGCTGCCCTCAGCATGCAGTTACCTGCGAGTGATTAACAGGCAGTACACGGTACAAGATAAGGCCTACCTAGTGCCATCGGGGCGTTGTCTTGTATCATCATCAATCGATAATGCAAACGAGCTACTACCCAACCCCAATTATGATCTCCGCGAACGGGCATTACCCACCTAGAAGTCCTCCGCCTAATGGATTATTGCGCAGGTTGACCCATACACCAAGATCCTCTGTGGACAGGAACTCGCAAATTGCAGCCTCTGCAGGAGATAATGCACTTGCTGAAGCTTCAAAACACATGGATTTGTGGTTTTGTGATGGTTCGGTGCGTATAATGACCGCCTGTGATCGAGCGCAGACTGAGGCCACAATTGGGCTTTAATAGATCATTTTGAGAGCAGAAGACACCTTATTTCGTGTGCACAAGTCTCAACTTGCTCGCCACTCGGCGTTCTTCCGCGATCTCTTCTCATTGCCACAACCCAGTGCGGATAATACATCCTCTTCTCCGACCGTGGTTGTCAGCAACGACCCTACACTACAAATAGATACGACCAATGAAGTAGAAGGGTGTCCTGTTCTGCGATTGCACGACACGGCAGAGGACGTTGAGAATCTCCTCACGGCACTTTATGATGGCCCGTAGGTCTCATATAGCGCGCTGCGTTTTCATGTGACGAATTCTGTACAGAAACTTTGGGAAGAATGACCCTACCGATTTTCGCATGGTTTCGGGGATACTTCGACTTGCGACCAAGTACCTTGTCGATTCGTTGAGAACCAAAGCTCTTGTTCATTTAAGCAAGGCTTGGCCGACTTCACTCAAGGGATGGGATGCTAGAGAGGACGTCACTCGTGCTGATGAAATGCAGAGTGGTCCTGGGATGTCCAATATACACCCTTCCCCTGCAGTAGGCCGCTTCTCTTGACATTTGATACGACATGGCTCATTCGCATTCAGGACGTTATTATCCTCGCACGAGAAGTCAATGCGCCAAGCCTCCTGCCTTCTGCATTCTATGACTTATCACGATACCACTATACCCAACTCTTCGAGCAGGACGACGAGAGTGGCCCTTCTATTGCACAACTGCCGTTATCAAATGCAGACCTGCAAAGGTTAGCTTTGGGGAAAGAGGCATCGCAACACGCGATCACAACTCTCATTCGCTCCATGGGATCGCACTCTCATCCGCTTCTTTTGGGGCATCACGCACACTCGCATCGCTCATGCAGAAGAGATTTCTCGGAACTTGTGGCACTGGCCACTCAGCATTATCTCTTTGATCGCGAGCGTGGTTGCACTGATCCTTTGTATGTCGCGGAGGAGCTTGGGCAACCATTGTATGATTTTGGTCAGGCTTCGAGCGTTGATGACGCGCGGTTTGGGGAATCTCGCCGCAGTGTAGAAGTATCTGAGTGCGAGGCGTGCGCGAGAGCGCTGGCGATTTGGACTACGAGGGAGAGAGAAAGAATGTGGAAGATGATACCGCTTTGGTTCCGACTGGACGTTTAATGTTCTGCATGAAATTTCTAGATTGTATTGACATGACCATCATCTCACGCCTATGTAGTATACGACTTATTTATTTTGTTGTTCCATGGAGGGCCACTGTCGACACAAGAACCCGCAAAGTTGCCTGGAGCTCAACGTCGACGCTATTTCAGAAGTGTCCAAACGGGCCGAGATCTATCCGCAAGACGAGGCTGGATATATTTGGAACTCGCCGTGTGCATGAACACATTCACATCATCCTATACGATCTCCACGAAGCTATTCCCACAAAATAAACACCGATGTACAGCCTCCAACAAATCCCTCACGATCCAACTCTGTGCAGCGACAGGCAACTGGCTCTCATCCGACGATGCAAGCGGAAGCAAGGCCTTCCGACTGCATCCGATGCACGTGCGCACCTTTGATGTCGAGAGTATGAACGAGGTGACCGTACAGCGAGCTAATATGAAAGAAAACTTGAGATGGGCTTTTCCAGCTTCGTAAAAGAGGAAGGCGTACCCCAGGCATGGCCATTTGGACAAGTTGCGCGGGTGATGTCATGCAGTGGGACTTCGGTGTGGCAAGCGGGACAGTGTTCGTGCAGCGCGGCAATTGCAGGATCGATGGAGAATGATGCAGTGAGAGCATCTGATAAAGCTTGAGCTTCATCTGATAGATCTTGTGGCGAACCAGGCAGTAGTGACTGTACTACTTCGCGGAGAACAAATGGGATATCAGGCGCTGTGACAAGGGCTCAGCGAATAAGAAGAGAAAGTAAACTATCGCCGCACTAGTGATGACGGGGATGATGGCTCTCAAGTGACGAACCAGTACCCGCAGCACGCAGTGTGAGATGGCGGCAAGTAGGCGTTGTGCGACTTGACCGCACTGTGCTTGCATCTCCGGGTCCTTGCATAGTTTCTGTGAACAAAATACTGTAAGTGTACCAGATTGGACGCTCGTAACTCGCGCACCCAACACAGGTCGGCTATGGAGAGCCTCATTCGAAGCGATAGGAGATTGGGCCAGCCGAACAAATGGGTAGTCAGGCTTTTCCGAAGCTGAGGTCGCAAGTCATCGTTCCATCCTTGCGTCCAGGATGGCAAGACTATGGTCGTTGTTTGATCTGGTGGTACTTGCGATAAAATCTCCAGTACCTGAGGGCACACCGCCGCGAAGCGCGCATTACTGCGTAGATGAAGCATCAGTGCACGCAAATGGTGAATGGGGGCACTTCCTGAGGCTTCACCATCTAAGCATTGAATGACTAGTGAGAAGTCGAGCGTTCGACTCACCACAAGAGATATCAGCAAAAGCCTCTGAAGCGGTGTGCAAGACGGTCTCATCGTCGAGCTGCCAAAATGGTGCAGTGAGTAGCATACATTCATGCTGAGCTTCATTCTTGTAGCCGAAATCTGCAGGTCGAAGGGCTCTGGAAAAACAAACGGATCCGTGGGTGATTGTAAATTATATCATTGATGACACTTACTCGTATATCCAGATGAGAGTCGACTGCGAGTCGTACGACATCATTCCACCAATCCTGTTGACATCCAAGTTAGAAATTCCCGCAGGAGTAACTTTGGCAAACAACGTTCGTGTTGTGCGAGATAGTTCCGTAGAGGTGAGGATGTCGCCTGCAAGCGGAGGACTCCAGGTAGGTTCCACGGTCATATTATGGATGACATGCAAGGAACCATCGAAAAGTGAAAGAATGAGTGCGTCGCGGTGAAGCACGTAGGATACTCCAGAGACAGGGCTAATGGCAGAGGATCCGATGGACATCTTTTGGGTTTGTAATGGGAATGCGCGAGTGCCGTTCCAAGCTGGTTCAGAACCGGGCCATGACCACAGGTACACAAGGCCGGGTTTTGTGTACACGAGGATCGGCTGGAAAATACAATCAGAGCCAGGTAAGACTGGAGAAAAAAAAGGTCAAAGAGTACGTTTCTTCCTGGTGGTTGAACCCATGCTAATGCGGTCACGCCTCGTTTGTCAGCCTCGCAAATTGGACCTTGGACGTCGAATACAGCACTGGTTGTGTACTCAGGCACAAAACCAACGTTCGAAGTAGACTGTAGATTTTGTGTGACTTTTACCAGTCCGACGTTGCCATTATCAGTGGAGAAGGCCAGTAGGGATTCGCCTTCGCCAAAATAAAGATCCTGTTCATGCAACAGACACGAGAAAGCTTACAATGACCGACAGCGTGAGTAATCCAAGGTGCCCAGCTCAAATGCGTGATCCAGTGATCGCTCAATGGTTCTGTATGGATGTACGAGAGGGAACCTCCTGAGTTGTTATGTCTGTTAAACCTGCACACAATAAGATGGACGTATTTCCAAAAAAAGACCCGCATTTACGCACCTGAAAAACTCAATACAGCCCGCCCTGTTTCCTAGGGCAAGCATCGACGAATCAAGGATCGGAGTGGGTGTGATTCTATAGTCCGGTTGTTTTGACCAGGCAAGACCTTGAACAGGATGTCAGAGGATGTGTCATAATACATTATAGAGTCACACACTAGTCACTTGCGCTCGAAGAGTGTTACGAATGATATCCTCAGAAGAGGCTGTGTCGAGTAACAGACCTGTAACATCTTGAATCTCCACAAAACTCAGGACTCATGTGAAGCAACATGAGTTTACAGCTCTCACATTGGTCCATTCTCCCTTCAAGTGATTTTTAGCAGCCGTCCAAAGTGATACTTCAGCGTTTGAGTTAAGAATGGTTATTACGCATCTCGAAGATACATATCAGCTGCATGTCAGACAAGCGGTGAGGGACATACCTTCCCCGCGATGTGAGATTACTAGGGGAGCATGCAACCCCACGAAGGGAAACATCGAGGGATCCGAGAGTAATAGCGCCCCAATCTTACCATCGTCGCAAGCCTCAAAACTAATACCGAAGAGCGGCAGCCTCAGGCATATGCTTACCTTGACATATACTCGGCCAGATATGCGTCTGTCCACGAGCCGGCTCGATCATCGTCCTGA
Source organism: Suillus plorans (assembly GCF_016647745.1). Classification (NCBI taxonomy): domain Eukaryota; kingdom Fungi; phylum Basidiomycota; class Agaricomycetes; order Boletales; family Suillaceae; genus Suillus; species Suillus plorans. The sequence continues at coordinate 73,349 of NW_024537483.1, read as the reverse complement.
ACCACCCGAGCGTCTGCTCCCCTTGCTCATCTCCTCGAAGTGCCTTGATATCGGGTGGTGTACTGAAGTTGATACCCGAATCTGGGGTCTGAATGCAAATGTAAGGTGCCTCCTTCCACCAAGTTTGACAAAGAGTTCTTGCCATGATATGCACGGTTGCCTTGGTGGTAATACATGCCTGGCCATCGTCTGACCATTGCAGGCACCTCTCAGAAGGATTTAAAATGACAGTGGTCACTGCCAGGGACGTGTAAATTGCCATCCTCGACACAAGATAAGCCAGAGACGCGTTGAATAACGATTGTAATGATATTCAGGCTTGTCGACGTCGAACGGCGTGATCAAAACTCATGAATTTAAAATCTTTCCTCGATTGGTCTGGACTCTGCCAGTGGCTAGCTGGGGAGACAACGAACTTACATAACGCGAACTGATAAAATGATTATACAAAATCTCGTTGCGAAGCTCTCCAGACCCTCGAAGAACGTGTCCTTCCCTCCGTCGGCGCGTCCGCGTCAGCACAGAAGCGGTCGCTCCCATATGCAGATACACGGTGTGGGACTGGTCACTGCGTAAACATTATAGACGATGCCCAATAGCGACGTGGCATTGACGCGGCATACTATCCCAGAGGATTTGGTGTAGTACTAGGTCACACGATGTATAGACAGCGGCCAGCATGTTGGATTATTGTGAATTCAAATTTGGTACATAAACAAACTTGTTTCCGAACTGCTACTACATAGTTCGGTTTAACGTTTGCACAGTTTCGCTTGAACGCACTTCCCTGCGTATCGAGTACGACACCATGCACCTCCGCACGACCGGTTTTTATCATGTTCTACGAAAGCAAGTTCCTCAGCGTTCACCAGTCTTTGCGCGGAGAATAACGACAGCATCTTCATCTTCCCAGTCTTCTGCCCGCACCGCTATCTACGCAACGGTACTCACTGCTTCTGTTGGTCTGTTCGCAGTCTATTACTATGATGCGCGTTCCGCAATGCACCGTTATGTTTTGACACCTGCACTGCGTCATACATTCGATGCAGAAACTGGGCACAGGATTGCCGTCAAAGTCCTTCGTAGCGGACTGGGCCCGCGGGACCCTGTACAGGATGATGAAAGATTGCGGTCTGAGGTGCGCAATTACTTCACTCGAAAGCTGGCTTGCGTTACTCATGATCTTTCGAATTAGTTTTGGGGGCGTGAATTATCCAATCCCGTTGGCTTGGCAGCTGGTTTTGACAAAGATGGCGAAGCTATTGATGGTACGCTTCCCTTTGACTCATCTATGACCTGGTATCGATGCAAGCTCCTTAGGTATCCTTAATCTCGGCTTTAGCTGGGTTGAAATCGGAAGTGTTACACCAAAACCTCAGGTGGGTTTGCTATGTCCGGTGGTTCTTTACCCATGTCTAAGCAACATACAAGCCTGGAAACCCGAAGCCACGCGTATTCCATCTTCCTGATGACGCAGCACTCATCAACCGTTACGGATTTCCCTCACAAGGTGCTGCCTCCATGATTTCCCGCCTTCGCGCTCGCATACCCAAATTTCATGAGACGAAAGACGATACAACTGCTGCCTTCAAACCCGGGTCAGTTCTTGCAATCAACCTAGGTAAAAATAAATCTTCTCCGGTCGAGTCTCCGGATGATTTTGTCACTGGTGTGAAGATGTTCGGCCCATACGCTGATGTTCTGGTTGTCAATGTCTCTAGCCCGAACACACCCGGACTTCGGTATGACCTTTACCATCATTTTGACGCTATCTGACCACCCTTCAGCGGTCTTCAAAATCGAGAGCTGTTGGAAGACTTACTTACAAGTGTTATGAAAGCACGAGACGAACTAGAACCATCGCCAATAACAGCACGACGACCGCGCTTGGTGCTGAAGATTGCACCTGACCTCGAGGAATCACAGATTATAGATATTGCAGATCTAATTCGCAAGAGCAATATTGATGGCGTCATCGTCAGCAACACTACTATCAGTCGTCCCGCAAGTCTTACGGATCGTGAGTCAATATACCATCACTTCATTTAATTGCTCATCCATACAATCTGAAACAGCCAATAAATCTGAGATAGGCGGTCTCTCGGGTGCTCCCTTGAAGCCGCGTGCATTACAGGCTTTGAAAACGCTACGCGCGCACGTCCCTGCAAGTATTCCACTGATAGGCTGCGGGGGAATTAGCACGGGCGCTGATGCGTTGGATTATGCTCGGGCGGGTGCTTCATTGGTTCAAGTGTACACTGGCTTTGGCTATGACGGTGTAGGGACTTGTAGACGCATCAAGGACGAACTGGAGGCTCTGCTCAAAGCGGAAAACACGACATGGAAGGCTGTTGTTGATGAGTCTGTTCGGAAGTTCAGTTTGACAGAGTCATGATCAGACTCAGAAGCGACAGCGATACTCATACAATAGGATCAGGACCTCACTGCTGGACCGGCTTGGAGAGCAGATGAGTGGGGCTGATATGGCTGTTCGCAAACCGTACCATAGGAGGTCCTTGTTAAATCCAATCCTATCTATTAGGGCTGAGCCCTATCTAGATAACCCATGTGCCCGTGCGGTAGAGTGTTCAGTATGAAGAGATGACTGAAACGAGGGAGAAAGTCAGTAGAGGAATGACACCATCAACTCTTTCCCTACTCTTGTTGCATTGTTCACACTCACAATGCAAGGATGTTGGGAACGGGAAAAAAGGTCTTTGATACTATAGCTGCTCGACTCTCCTGGACAGCACTGGAGTGTTCTGTCAATCAAAACTATAAGGTACACTCCGCCCTGGCCCGACTATGAGATATACCCATAGCATGGCGCTGACAATCAAATGAACCGGGAAATCATAAAAAAATTTGAACAGAGTGAGATTCGAACTCACGCCCCCGAAGAGACCAGATGATAAGCTCATCCAATGAGCTGGTCTCCTTAGTCTGGCGCCTTGGACCGCTCGGCCATCTGTCCTTGAGGCAGGGCTCAAAATAGACCTACTTTGATAATAGAAACAAAGTGCAGCGCATTCTACAAAAACTTGTGCAGGGGTGGCATAATAAATTCCAGACGAGCTGCCGGAGCACTGCAGTCCAGCCCTTGGCACAGTGCGTAGCGTTCGTGCATATTGCCATATAATCAATTACGTGCGTCGCACCACATTGTTAATCAAAGTATTCGTGAGATGATCTGACGAGTTCGCATTAAGGACTTCGAAATTCCAGACCTCAAGACTGTATATTAAATGCACTTCCACTTAGCATGCAGCGCCGTAATCCAGTGTTTGTGAAGAGCTTGACCCTGGCAGGATAGACCATAGAGAAATGAAAATAAGTGGTCGTTCGTCCTGTTTTCGGAATAGATACTAGAAGCGTCGCAACGTTGTGTGTAAAGCAGACAATCAGATCGAGATCGAAATGTTGAGCCAAAGCATAAATCTTACGGGGAATGTATAATGCATGTACGCACAAGATAATATCGATGGTGCCATTGCATATGACACGCATGAAGTGTTCGAGCCTGCCAGGTAGTCGACATTTCCGTTCATGACCTGATTTTGAAGACATACATTGATTTCTGACGCAGGTTACTGGACTGCCATTTAGTACAAGTAAAGAAAAATTTACATCACTTGTAATACAATGGTTGTAGATATCGTCACTCCTGTAACGAAGATAATATCACATCAATACCACCTTACAGGCTACTCGCCGCTTCGGGCAAAATTGTTCTAATCGCGCTCTCGTTTAGACAGGTCAAAAAGGGTCGTTAGAATGCTGTCCATGTGCTTGTGTATACCGTCATGGAAACTCTGATTGGTGATGAGTTGTTCCACGTTGCCGATGACAGACGCTGTCTGTTGCACAAGACCAAAATCGACATACCTGTAAGGTGTTCATATCGAAGACAACGAGAGTGTCAAAGGGACGTTGCTCACATGTCATCATAATAACTATGGGGTCGGTATTAAGTCCAATTCATCAACAATTACAACCTCCACTCACGTTGCAGCGTTCACTTTTACTTGATTCTTTTTCAGGGCCTCTTTGTCATACAACATAGGCCAATCTTCATCGTAAGCCAGCAGTTCGGCTGCGCCCCGCAACGGACGTAGATGATGATAGTCTTCAAACATGTCGGGGAATATCTGTCGATGCATGGTTTCAATCTCAGCATCTCAAAGACGCTGGAATGACCATGTGCGTACCATCTCCCCCGTGAAGTAAATGGGGACATCATCGGACATGAGCTTTACTTTCCCCCAAACAAACCTATCGTTCTTCTGGATGACGCGATGTGCAGACCAGCTTGCCATCTGCCTATGACAGAAATGATCGGTTCATATATGCCTCGCGGATGAAAGGATCTATCCGAAACACACCCTTGGCAATAGATAGGCTCGTGAAGCACTGCGTAAATTGGGTTGGTATCAAAGCTCTGTGAGTTCTGCACGCTGTCAAGAAGCCCATATGAAAGCTTCCCAAACGTGTCCAAGTCTGTGATCGCTCGGAACACGAGTTCTGCGCATATGAATGAGCTCTCGTCGGCGAAGTTGAAGCGAAACTACATACGGTGAACCCGATCGATGCCGCCTAAGTATAGAAAATGAAAAGCCACATTTTCGCAGTAAATCAAAACCTACCATGCGATCCGAATTGTATGCCAAGTTGTTGCCATCGTGAGACCGTCAGATTCCCGCCGTTCGGAATAACGACGTTGTTGGCTTCTAGGAAACCTAGGATCCGACGAACCTGTAGTTGATCAACAACCTGGTAGATATAGACTTGTCCGAGTTTCTTACATTTCTTACATCTTGGGGATACTTTGAATAGTAAACCTTGTTTCGTTCTTCCACCTTCACTAAACAAACTGTCAGTTGAAATGTGGGCAGACGGCTAGGCACTTACAAACGAGGGCTTCGTAAACTGCGTCGGGAGAGTCGACCAGTGGTGGGATACCGCCAGCGAGGAAGACCTCCTTCAAGCCATCACCGTGGAATGAAAGGTAGGTGGCGGCACAGAAGCCTCCGAAACTTTGCCCAAAGATCGTCCATTTACGTGCTTCAGGGTCTTTCTTGCCATCGAGGAGAAAGTGCCGAATGGTCTCACAGTCTCTGACTATCTTTCAGATGAAGACTGGTGACGCTTGGGGTTATGAGGAAATGTATACCAATGTTATCTGCACGAAAGTGTTTGAGATACTTGGCAATCGCCTCGTCGTCCATTTGCTTCGTTTGGAAGATGTCCGCCGTTATCGGCGTGCTCAGACCAGTCCCACGAGGATCGAGCCAAAGGGTCTGCGATTGTCAAATAGCAATCATGGACGAGCAAGGACTCGTGACACTGCTTGCCTGATATTTTTTCTTGTGAAGCTTGTCCATAGTAGTATATTTAGTCTCGCAAATATTCTTGTGTATGAAGACAAATCAACGTACAGCACTCCCCAAGTCTACGCTGAAAGATAGGTCGACACCGAATCCTGGACCACCTGCACGACGCAGAAGTTAAGCTCTGATCGCAACTGTTTGAGTCGTGATGAATTACCTTGCAAATACAAGACTGGTTTTCACGAGTGAACATCATGCATGCAATGCTGGAAAGAATGGGGAATGACACACGATAAGGCAAATTCGACTCTGCCGCAGGGTCCATGCCAGATTCCAAAGGGATGAGGTTGCGCACAAATATTCGGATATGGGGACCATCTGGTTTGGCGTAATCTACGGGCACAGAAAAGAACCTGTCGATAACCTTGATCGAGCCTGGGATTTTATTCATGAGCTCATCTACTGATCCTGACTACGGCGCTACTGACCTTTGAGTATGTATGGTTCCAATTGTGTGACATCCATGTTCATATTCCCGATTCTTCGAGTAGAAGCTTGGGTTAAAGGAGTGAACTAGAGACGACACCACGGTTCGGACTAACCCAATCGGCCATTGTTATCTATATAATTAGTTTCCCAATGACCATGTCGAGGTCACACGGTTTGATTAATTTCGTTGAGTGCGTGCGTCCTGCTCGCAAACATTGTATTCCGAATCGTGCATGCGTACGAAAAAAAATTTGGAGCAGTTCATCATGCATCATGATCAAGGAGAGAAAGGCCTCAATTGCAATAGGGTTCCGGGAATTAGGGTACGGCGTCTGGTTGACCGGCAAATTAGCATGGCCCTCGCAGAGGGCCAAATTTACAGGTGTGAATGACACAAAATTCACGCAAATTTACTGACGGGGGTTCGGGGGCAGAGCCCCCGAAAGCTCTAGCTTTTTGACGCTAATTTGCGTTAATTTGCAGGTGAATTTCACCTAATTGACTGTAATCTACTCCGCAGACTCCCATATCTCCCACTCGCCATCCATCGGTGTCGTCGACGAAGTCACAGCGTCAGCTGTCAGCTTGGATGGAGGTCCGTGACTCACGGGAGCCGGCTCAAGCTGCACAGGCTGGTCTGAGAGAAGATCGAGAAGGAATCCTGATGCTAAGTTAATGTGATCACCAACATCGAACCTGTCGCTGTCTTCTCCATCGAGGCTCACATCATCATCATCATCAGGCCACTGTCCCTCACTGGTCTCGTCATCTGAGTCGCTCATGGCAATATCTCGTTTCATAGGTGGTCGGGCAGGTGGTGGAACAACTGTTGGCTTCTCAGGTCGTTGATCACCAAGGATGTCATATTTAAGCTTTTCAGGTGTTCTGGGTCCAGTAGACACAAATTCACCCAAATTGACACTATGTTTTCGAGGGTGTGAAATTGACACTGTCATTCAGTGACAGTAAATTTGCAGGGTAAATTTGCCGGGCTAATTTGCCTGGTGCAAATTCCCGGAACCCTAAATTGCAAGTACTGTACTTGTAGTGGGCTAGATCGTGGGAAAAACTATCTTGAGATATGTGCAAGAGACCACTCAAGTACGTGCACATATTCAGTCGCGATGATGTCTATATGAGTCGATGTTCCGTCCCTCTGCTGCTCTCTTTAATGACTCATTTCCGCTATCCCAATGAGAAGCTGGAAACCGTCACGAGTGACTCACAGAAAGGATGTTGAAATGAATTGTTTATTAAGTAGTTTGTCACGTGCCGACCTGAGTTATAGGTATGTAGGCTTCGATAAAATGGTACTTACAGAACGGATTGGTTTATGGGAATGCACGGAGCACAGCGAATCTACTGTCCACTGGACCAACAATATCGGAGCTAAATAGAACCATGGAAAGCAAGCAGGGGGGAGTCCTTGAGATATTCATGCCTTTTGAAGTGAAGTTCCATGGATGCTCGTATATTATACTGTTGCACGAAGCAGCACATCTAGTAGACGTAGCAAGATGAGATATATTGCATGGTAACCAATAAACACTTTTCTGCCTTGCTATTTCCTTGTCTAGGGTTCACCATTTCCAGCCTCAATATCAAAAGTTGTAATTAATGAATAAGTGGAACATCAGACGTTCTTGAATTTCCGCTACTTCTTGCTGAGTGCTTGCAGCTGTACGAACTCGTAGTAATCTCCTCTCTGCGCAAGAAGCTCATCGTGGGTCCCAGATTCGCTGACTCTGCCTTCCTTGATGAAATGTCTGTAAAGTAGTGAGGAAGTGTTCACGAGCGCCAGCTCTCGATCAACTCACATGCAATCAGCGTTCTGGATAGTCGAAAGGCGGTGGGCGATAGCAATCGTGGTCCGACCTTTAGCAGCTTTATCAAGAGCATCTTGCACGACCTTCTCTGAGTTTGAATCGAGAGCTGATGTGGCTTCGTCGAGCAGAAGAACCTTTGGGTTCCGAAGCAGTGCGCGAGCGATTGCTATACGTTCTAAATTGTGATTTCAGCGCACAAAGAATGGCACCTGTCAATGAATGAGGCACACGTTTTTGACCCCCCGAAAGCTGGGATCCCTTGCCACCGACTTGAGTATCGAACCCACTATTGTTATCATATCAGTAAGCCTCGAGTCTGCGTAGTAATGAGGTCTTACTCTGGAAGTGATTGAATAAACTCTAGTATATTGGCATCACGGCAGGCAGCCTCAATCTCTTCTTGTGTGACCTCAGATTCTGGTTTGGAGGCACCGAGCAAGATATTGAAGTGGATAGTTCCCGCGTACAAGGTCTGCAAGGCAAGTAGTCAGCTCTCTCCACCAAAAGGTTAACATCACGAGTGTATTCACAGGCTCTTGCGATACAAGTGAAAACTGTTGTCGATATGCCTGGACGTTAAATTCACCGATGATCTCCCCATCAAGCGATATCTGTCCAGAAAGTGGATCGTAGAAACGCTCTAGTAACTGGATGCTAAATGGACCTTCAGATGCCTATTCGAATGTGGTACAATTGGTAGACTTGCACTGTGCTTTTACCGCAACCGCTAGAGCCGACTAGGGCAACATAAGTTCCAGGTTCGACGATAAGCGAGATGCCACGAAGAACCCGGAATCCGGGACGGGTAGGATAACTGAAATGAACGTTGTCCAGCTGTATGCGGCCTTTGATATGTTGGCTCGGAACACTTTTGCCTTCAGTTGACTCTGCATCAATCGTAGGAGTTGAATCGAGAAGCCTGATGATTGCGTTGGCGGCCCCTTTGGCTGATGAGATGTCGGGCACAAAAGCAAAGACATTACCGGCCTGCATTGCGCCAAATACGGTACTCTGCCAAAGTCTTGTTCACTTCAAGGATGTCCGGAGGTTGACGAAATGACCATACCATCAAAGCAATAAAGAATGATTGCGTTGAAATCTCCAGCTGCGAAACGAGCGTCGCGCCATACCAGAAAACTAGAGCAATTACCCAGAATGCCATGCCCTGAGAGAGTGCGAACAGCATGTTGCTCCAGAGCGCTGTCCCGATGGATTTTCTAAGAGGCCCTTCCAAGCTCTGTCTGTAAAGACTGAGGCAGTGCTCTTCTCGGGTCAATGATGCAACAGTGCGAATAGCCGCAGCAGCTTCGCAGGCAATCTGAGCAGAGTTTTCATGCTCTGACTTGTTATTCTTATCTTTCAGAACAACGACTTGCTAAAAGATGTGTAGCACAACGGGAGTTTATTATACAAGTGACGTACCAAGCGTATGAAGCCAGCGGACACCAGGACAGGGAGACATGCTAAACAAAAACGAAATTTATAAGAGGAAGGTGGGCAACCGGAAAACAGGGCGCACCCATGCCGACAAGAGCCAGCTTCCAAGCATATGCAAAGCCTATGGCCAAACCAGCAAGTATAGTTGTGATAGATTGGACAATACTAACCAAAGTCAGTAATGTCATTGCTTCAGGAGGACTCGTGATGCTCACGTTCCCAGAGTTACACCAACGAGACCATTGATCTTCTGGGGGTTTTCGCTCAAGCTTGACGTCAGAGCGCCAGTCTTACGGAGTCTGATGAGGGTTCTGCACAAGCTGAGAAGTTATAACTCACACTATTCTTGTCGTTGTCGAAGTACTCGACTGGTTTTATGAGTGGGAAAAATAACTTGGTGATCAAGGCACTCACTGTCTTGTCGGAGGATGGCTTTGAAACTCATTGAACGGAGCTTGGCTGTCAGAACAGCAGCAGAGGAAGCAAAAAAATAGGTCTGGAAACCAACACAGCAGCCGTATAGAATAGCAAGAATGAAAAACCTGGCTCGAGATAAGCACTAGCACGATCTCTAGAAAAACATGAGAACTCAACCAGAGAGCATTCCGATCGCCTTGGTAGCGGCGCTCAGAATTTGTGGTGGCAGAAAAGCCGGAGATCGAGAGCCCTACCGGCGCATGCCAGGATGAATGGTATCTGTTTTGTGTGATAACAGGACTTACCATAGATTATACCAGAGGCAGGATAAGCGGCACCACTGCCTGCGAAAACGTATGAGCGCAGCTGATGATATGTGTTCTGCGAACATACATATGGCAAAGAAAGATCCAATCAAGTATCGGTGAAGTCCTTCGCGGTGAAGACCACCAATTCGTCTCATCAAATAGAATAGACCATAGTCTTCCTCTGCAGTCTGGTCCCCAACTTTCTCCTTTGGTTGATTGACGACATCGATGGAGCGAATGGTGCTCTTGACATCGAGGTCATCTGACCTAGGCTTCTCCGAACCTTTCTCATCACTTGATATCACTGTATCAGGATCTTCATGACCCTCGCGGAGAGTTTGAGCTGTGACAAGACGATGGTACGCGCCATTTTCGTCTGCTAGGAGTTCTGCATGAGTTCCTCGCTCCAGTACGAGCCCCTCGCCCATTACAATTATGCAGTCAGCATCTTTGATCGTTGACAGGCGATGGGCAATGGCGACAGTAGTTCGACCCGTAGATGCCTTGTCTAGAGCATCTTGTACAATCCCTTCCGAACGAGTATCGAGGGCGCTCGTTGCTTCATCAAGGAGCAAAATCCGCGGATCTGACACGATAGCTCGTGCAATGGCGATGCGCTGTTTTTGCCCTCCTGATAACAAAAAACCTCGCTCACCAACCATAGTGTCATATCCTTGTGGCAATTGGCTAACAAAGCTATCTGCATTAGACTTGATACAAGCTACCTTGATGAGCCGAAACTTTTCCTCGTCAGATGCATCCTCGTATGATGTGCCAATGAGACCATGCGCGACGTTGCCCTTGACAGTTGTCGCGAAAAGTACAGGCTCTTGTGAGACTAGACCAATCTGAGAGCGTAACCATTTGATATTCAACTCCCGCAAGTCAGTTCCGTCAAGCATGACAGAGCCACTGAGCGGATCGTAGAAACGTTCCGTGAGAGATACAATCGTAGATTTACCAGATCCGGATGCACCAACGAGAGCAGTGGTCTTGCCAGCCGGAAAGGTGATGTTGATGCCTTTGAGAATTGGGACATCTGGCCGAGATGGATAGTTGAATGTGACGTCCTCAAAAGTAATCTCGCCAGTGATATTTTCAGGCTTTAGTCCTCCTAGGCTTGCAGAGTCGATAACAGGAACACGCTCGATCGTAGCGAAGAGTTTGGCAGCAGCACCACAAGCACGCGTAATGGCTTGAGCAAAAGATTGAATGAGAACTCCGAATCAAACGTGGGATCAAGATTACCTTGCAATTCAGGGGCGAGTAGGGCGAGAGAGAATGATCCGATTAAGATGGCCATGAAGACATTGACAACCTGTCCAGCATTAGCTGCCAACCGATGTTAAATGTAGTTTCACGGTACAGAAACATGAACAGACCCTGGCCCTCATTTATGAGGGTAGTTCCAAAATCGAACGCCAGCGAATATGCAGCGTAGATCACGAAGAAGAGGGAGCCTAAACCTGCACCTTGCCAAATACTGGCTTTGGTGTCAACAACGCGAGATGCATCGACGTTAGTATCATATATTCCAGACAAAACTTTCTGGGTCCCGAAAGCCTGCGCGGTGCGAACCGTAGATATGACCTCTTCTGCAAGACTACCTGCCTCGGCAACATGCTTCAAAGACAATCTGGTATTGAACGAAGATCAGAGCTACGGGATGAGCTCACCGACAATAACACTTACTGCGTGTATTTGGACACAAACTTATTCATGATACCACCTATGATTGCGATGCACGGAAGGATGGATGACAATGCAAGAGCTAGACGCCATGACCGGGAAAATGCAAGGATAAAGCCAACGAAGAATGCGCTGACGAAAGTGACTGCAAGGGTGACTTTTTCAGATATCCCCAGTTGTACCAAATCTATTTCAGAGCAACGTGATTTCGACAATCCACCTTTGAAAAGTCCAGTACGACTTACGAGTGTCGGTTTGAATGCGTGTCGCAACTTCTCCAGCCCCAATATCATCAAAATAGGCGATTTCCTGCCTAAGGATGGCCTGAAGATACCTCTCTCGTATTCTTTTCCCATTAACCTCTGAAGTATAAACCCAGGTGTACATGTACAGGTACGTGGAAATAAACATTGCGATACCTGGTACGAGTTCAGGTGGCCTAAGTCTCACTCTTATCAAATCAAAAACTCACCAATATAAACGAGATAAGAAGCATCCAGATTAGCGCTGTGACGGAACGAGGATGCAGCAGCATCCAATGTCGCCTGCGCCTGTTCAATCACGTTCTCATCTTGAGACTGTAGCGATTGATAGTACTCGTTCTCTGCTAAACCAAATGTAACGAAATCTTGAGTCAGGTTGCCGAATATCAAAGTCATCAGAGGCTAGGATAGAAGATAAGGAGATGTAGCTCGCAAATCTGAAAACTCACCTGGGAAGCGCCAGCAACAACAGCACAGAATACACCAAAAATGTTCAATATTATCTCAAAGCGAGTTGAATACCTGTTTCGGTGAACTATCACACTCAGTTAGACTCAGAAAAGTGGGATGATCTGACCGGAATAGCGATAAGAATGACGTAGGAACGAGTATATCCGCTGCCTTTGCGTTCTCGGCATCGCTCTCCATCCTCTTAGATGCTTTCTTTGACCAGGGGATAAACGCTCGGATGCTTTTGGAATTATCTTTTATTTCCAGAGCGACATGTTCTGGGGTTGTGAGCTCCTTTGAAATGGCAGGTTTGTTCTCATCGCCGGGAGTGGCTGGAAGGCCCTCCGATGTATGTGGCGCAAGTGGGGCTGGTTCTGCAGTCATGTTCTAGCGCAGTTTGAGCGGACAGCTTTGAGGAATCCATGAGTTTATCTAGGGTCACTACGGTTCCGACGGCGGCGTGAATGAGCCAAGCTCGATGCATGACTGCGTGGGAACTAGAAAGTGGGGCAGTTCATAGGAGCCTGCGGAACAATTGATGATGGGGAACCTCCCGTCGCGGCGCAGTGCGGCCAAGTTTGCAGTTGTTTGCAGCCTCCTTCGCCGAGAAGGCGCGGAACTGACAAGAAATTATGACTGTAAAATGTTGAACGCTAACTTCGAGTTTTGCTGCAACTTGAAGCGAAGCGTTGATCATGACAATACTGGTCAATGCTGGCATCGACATGAGCCGATGCTTAGGCGAATCTGATTTGATAACACAATTTCCAATTCGAATCAGCTCGACATTATTCACTGCAGGCACCTCGTAACTGTTGTAGGTACTTGCCTAGTACTTTTGTCTGTCTGCAAATCATTAATTGGTTGATATACCCTCCGCCTTAGTAGGTGCTACACACATGGACGGTTAATTGTGGGTTCTTGTGAACTGAGTTATGTAATGAAATGATGCCCGATCAAAAGTGCTGCTTCAGCTGGTTTACAGTACTAGCAGTACTTGAGTGCTCCCGGTCGGTGATATCCTCATGATCGCAGTACTCGGGGTATCATTTTCTTATTGCTCAAAGGTCGCCAAGATCAAGGAATGGTAGACTCATGCAACCCGTTGGCGCTTTCCATTTGTAGATTATCCCCTTTTGTGCATCTCGTGGGCTGTGCCCGGAGAGTTCTTTGGAGCAATGATTAAACGTCGCATAGCCCCTCTCGGGCATACCGTTCCAATAGCCGGATAGTATAAACAAGGTAACGAGCGGTCAAGTTCAACTTCTTTACGCACCACAGTAATCTCCCTTTTCCCTTCACAACCGTGGCTCAGGCCCGGCTGTCCTCGAGGCCCATTCCATTCTACGACTGTGACTTACTGTCCAACAACGCTCCTGGTAGAGCCACCATCATGGCATTTAAACTGTCGTATTTCTTTTGGACCCCCCGGCACATTAAGATACCAGGGGAGATCAAGCCGGCGACTCGGAGTCGGAGGCGCCAGAAGTCGGTACATTTGTGAGTATTATTGGCTCGTCATAGCATTCGAATAGCTAATAGCTTCATCTACATATAGTGCTGATATTCCTTCTCCTTGGAATAATCATCTCTCAGCAATAAGAAGGTCATTGGAGAGTAATGAATGAGGTCACCCATCCTGGGCGCCCTGACTCGGATGGGCTTTGGATAAATCTGGAGTGATGTGTATCGTTAGATTTTGCAGAGGAGATATAGCCTGGCACCTTGGATGTGATTTATGTGTATAACAGGTTTCATCGGTATGCGTTGTGTCAATAGCGGAAGAGATAGTGTGTAGTACCAAATCAACATAAGTATTAGTATGGCAAGAACAAAATGCAATGTCAGTGACTTCTCCAAATGATTAATGTAATCAAAAGTGCAACACGGAAAACCAAGTCCCAGTAAGCATAGAATACAGGTCCAACAAGGGCAGTAACTACCAAATATCCGCGTCCAAGTTCTCATCTAGTAGTATCAACCAGCACTTGGGGAACCAGATAAGTTGTCGACAGATGCGGATGCGCTGTTGAACATCGCTTTTAGCGCCAGTTCGTTCCTTCTCTGCCGCACTCTATCCACCTCTTCCGCTCCACCTGTCATTCGCAGTTTCTTGCCACCCACAAATCCTGTCAGCTCCTCCTGAAATTCATCAGACCGGCTCGCGAGTTCTCGTTCCCGGTTTTTCTGGTTAGCCTCAATTGCTTTCATCCGTCGATCCGGGTCCACCGCGGCACCCCGAATCTCCATCATGACAGTACTCAGGCCAGTATGCCCCTCATCTGCTGGAGGAGGCTTGAATCCGCGGCTTCTATTATTACGTCCAGGGGTGGCGCCGCGGATAGAAATGACCTTCTCAACATGCCCAAAGACGTCCACCAAAGCTTTGTGGTCTTCGAGCAGATCGGTCAAGAATTCTTCTTGATGACCGAGGAAGCCCTGCTCTTCTACAATGTTCTGCAGCTCCTCTTCCCATGTCTTCTTCCACATAGGCCTGACGGTGTCGATGTGCTCTTTGAGACTTGCCAGCTCCGTAGCAGTGGAAGCGATGTCCTCTTGAATCTGCTTCACTAGTTGAGGCTTAGGTGTCATGTGGCGCTTGAGGACGTCATCTCGGAGTGCTTCCACCGTGTCTTGCAACTCCTCCACCTTCGTCAGCACGTTCTGACTCCGTGAGTCCAACTTCGTCTTCCCCTGGTCTATGAAGCCCCGTGCGCCGCCAACTTTGACAGAAGCTAACTGCTTCACGGACTGCGTTTGCGTCCGCAAAGCGCCCAATGAATCCTTCGTCGACTTCATGAACTCCGTGTACAGCTGCCTCATGATTCCTAGATCACGTCGCAAGTTCTGTACCTCGTCGAATTGTGTCTTCAAATCATCCACCACTCGGTTTGAGTACTCCGACATCACCGAAGCCCCCGTCATTTGAGGCTGTAGTTGAAGAGACTGTCCAGTCATCTGAGGTAGCATGAATGGACTGCTCGAGCTCACGTCACCCACGATGCGTGATAGCCTACGTGCGACATTATGCAGTTGCTTTTCGGATGGTCGATCTACCCTTGGTGTGCTTTCGACAAAGTCATGGGCGATGATAGGACTGATGTGGGACGACCGACGTTCATTTGAAATCGTGGTGCGAAGTTCTTTGAGATCATTCGACAGCACCGATATCTGAGTGTCGATGTGTTGCTTGATTTGATCGAGTGCTGGAAAAATACAATAGGTCAGGATGAGAACATAGGGAGTGGGACCTTACTGACGTTCGATGTTGAGAGATAGTAGACATTTCTCCTTCACTTCCTCGATGTCCTCCAGCTCATACTGTACACCGCTAGAGGGGTCGCGTATGTATATCGCAGGGAAATTCTCCAGACCCGGATTATACGAGAACTTGTCCACGAATAGCATCCGCAATGACGAAAAGGACAAACCAGGTTCGATGGTGACCTTCTTGACTTCTCGCCCAACTTGTAAGAAAACCGAGAACGTGATCGACAAAGTACGTTCAGGTGTTTCTTCAAAGATCGTAGGCTCGTCTATCACGTTGTCCGCCTTAGACGGCATATAAGCTTGTTGGGAACGCGCGGGTTCTGTTAGTGGAGGCAGTGGAGGAACGGGAGGGGCTGCCTCTACCTCAGCCATGGGCGAGGGTGTTCGCGCAATTGTTCGGCTAGACCGCGTGCTGCCATTACGCTGGATGTCCGGTTCATCGACTTCTGTTAGAACCGCCAAGTCCCCTGGCGTCAGCAATGGCCCTGCTGCCATCGACCGCCGGTTACCTGACCGCTCCCGCGAGCCTGTCATTTTCGTGATATTGTACGTCGAAAAGCGCTTCGACGCACGCCGCTCGAGTACATCGCTCTTCTTCAACGCGGCAAGGGAGCTGGCAACTGCAGGTGCTTGCAGAGTATCGATAGGATGAGTTTGTGGTGAGGAGGTCTCGATAGGAGTGGAAGGAGCTTCATCCACCAGCACTGCTGGAAGTGGTGGAGGTGACAAGGAAACTGGTCTGTCGACGAGCGAATAGCGCTTGACGGAGGCAGGCACGGGGACACTCTGAGGAGGTGTTTGAGGTAAATGCTTGTCTGACTCGCTGGACGAGGCATGATGTGGATTTGCTGTTACGGAAGGTGAGACCAAGCTTTCTGATGAGTCGCGCGAAAGCGCATCACCATCGGGCCTGTATGTGTTCTGTGATTGTCGTGCTCGAGGCTGCGCTGAGCTTCGATTGGTATGCCCATTGACAATGTTCGTGATCGTTCTTTCATTAGGGGGCGTTTCATCGTCAGGTTCGCGGAAGATGGGTGGCGGAGATTCTGGCGGAGGTGTCTGCGTCCTTGGGTCTTGTCGTCTTGCTGACGATCTTGCTGATTGTCTTGATATGCTGTCCCTATCCCTGTCCTGATCTCCTTCTTCTTCCATAACGCTGCGTGAAAGCTGTGACCGATGTCTCGAATCGTCATCACGCCGCGAAGTTTTGTCAGACTTTGACGAGCGACTGTCCGTCCGCGAGTGAGACGAGCGATGTCGGCTCTGGTGCTCCGACACGATCCGACGGTACATAGACTGCTTGCCGCGGAGACCCTGAAGGAGGTTGGTGATAATCTTGCGCACGGTGGGTAGATACACGTTGAGGTTGTCTTGCGTGGCCTCCTCTGCTAGGCAGGTTTCGAGGACCTCTCGTAGGTCTTCGGGCACGGACATTAGGTCTCTGTTGGGTTTTACTTAGCAGTTGAGGCTCATGTATACCTGCAGGCAAAGGCACGCACGACATATCGATATTAAATGCGGCAAACGCAGCCACAGCCGCGTTGAAGTCATTCCCGAGGCGGACGTAGACGTCGCTCACCTGGATCTCGTCCATTTTGCCGGTGCTCCATTGGGTGAGAGACTCTAAAAGTTGTTTGATGGCCACGAGAAGACGTGTGACGGCAGACTCGACTGCGGGCTACGACCTGGATAAGACAGTTATTACATTGTAGATAAGTGTACTCACATGTGCGTGTGAACGACTGCTACGTGAAGAGGATGAACTTGAGGAATGATTAGAGGCTATTGACTGGTGGTCACGCCGTGAGGTATGCCCCGTGTAGGGTTGAGATGGCGGCGTTGACCTCGTTGAGGACATTTAGGAACACAAAGGAGGTCAGTGCGCAAGTAGAGGAGTATTGGCGCTTTATGTCAAGTAACTGAAGCCTGAAGGCCAGGAGTATCCAGATCGGCGGTCTTTCGCTTCCCTTTTCTGCCATGAGAACATACTTCCAAATTAAGCCGCTCAGTCGCATCAATAATTGATCAAATGCACGGCTGGAACATGCCCCGACCCTTGGAACGGATACAGGAAATTTTGTTGCGTAGCGTGGTGTTACATAGAACACACGAACTATCTTAAAAGTCGCCGATTCTTACGCCTGGTCATTGTACGAGTTTTTGGGATTAAAGGTAAACAAGATCATACTAAATGATGTACAGACCCGTGGCGAACACGAGAACATGGCCAGGCCACTAATTATAAATTACATCGTACATACCCCTTGCCCTACAATTCTACGATCGTGGGTTGAATAATGGTGCCCCTGGTCCAGCTAAGGTGTAGCTGTTGAGGATCTCGTCTTTCTCTGTGCGCTTGTATGTTCGGATGGTTTCTCCATAATCTGAGATTTCGTATATCCGGAAACGGCGGTCAAACCTGAGGGCAGAGTAAGCCGAATGAAGATGCGATATATAAATTATGATTCAACCCACCCAATCTGTCCATACCCAGAGTACGACCTGCGTCATAAAATGAAGACAGCGACAGATAAAGACACGTTGCACCACTTACCCTCCACCTCCAAAACATAGCCATATATCGTTGACACGTTTGCAGTCCTCCGTGACTGTATCACTACATCAGATCCGGGATTCCGGTGGCTCTATGCTGGAACTTACTGTGGCAGTGTCCATTTGCGACCACCTTCACTTCGGGTATGTCTCCACTTGCAACGTGCCCACTCTCCAGTGCTTTCTTCAAACCCTTGTCAAACATCCCATCACTCTTCTTCGCAGCACCGGATCCTTCCAGATCGTGCAGACCGATGTCTAACAGTTGGCCAGTACGTGGGTCCCTGTCCGCTGTACCGTACGACTCTTGCCTGGAAAAAAATAAACTTAAATGTGACAGAAACGGCGTGAGAATGAACCAACAGAGGAATGTGGAAGAACATGATAGCATTGGGCTTGGCTAATTTGTGCGTCGTGGGCGTGATCTGATCGGCCTGTCTGTTCCATATGGAACCAAAGTCCTTGCCAGTGTCTGGTGTAAACGGACGTTGTATAGCCTGGATCTTGGAAGATTCTTGCAAAAACCAGTTTATTTGGTCCTTGGAAATATGAGCGCAATTGACATAACGATCATAATTATATCAAGGGACACCGACCTCATGTATCCAGTCGTACTCCGTTGGGAAGAAGTACCCGAGCCAGTCCAAGTAACCGCTCGAGTAGGATCCAGAGTCCAGGAAGTAGAGCGTCAGCAGCGATGTCTTGGAGCTACCAAAGTGGCTCAGCTTGTACTCTGCTACCCTCAAACGGGAACACTCACGCATCAGCACTCTTCACGTCTAGAACGTAATTTCCAACACCATGAATGTCTTTTGGACCCCTCTGCACCAAGGAATACGGAAGGGCATTCATCATACGCACTTGCTCCTGCTTCACATCGCCGTTCTCTTCGTCATGATTGCCGAAGATAGCTGCCCAAGGTATCTTTCGATCTGTAGCTGCGACTGCAAACTTTGCTAAAACGGATTTAGGATCCCAAGACGTGCCCTGCCCGTTGAGTTGGTCGCCGGAGAAGACGACAAGATCTGGCTTTTCTTCATCCATAACATGTCCGAGGAGCGTATTGGTGAGATTATCGGAGTTGACGCAGGGATCGATATCGGTTTCCCGACAGATGCCCCTAGAAACAGAAAAATGCAGGTCTGCAACTTGCAAAATCTTGAATTTGCCGTCCCGCGAGAAGTGTAAAGGATGAGCGTGAGGGACCGCTGCAGACCAAATTCAGTCCACTATCGGCATAAAGGCTGTTCATGCTCACACTGCACGCCGCGGCGGTATGTCACATACACGCTCTCCAGTTGCCCTTCCTTTTCCGGAGTTACGGCAGGCTCTATTTTCTCAAATCCGTACCAAGGCCTATCCTCCCCAAAGAGTATGTCGACTTCGGTAATGAGACTGCTTTTCTCTTCCGCATTCATTTCATTCATCGTTTTTCCCTGGAGGTACCAGAGGTACATTGGTTCCGCACGCATAACGCCATCGCGTATGGAGAGATCTACTTTTACCCAGGAATCTGATAGAGGTTCGGGAATTTCATTGGCAGGAAGGAGGCGCAAGTCGGTAATGAGAGGTATGTCAAGACGGCGCGTCCGTCTGTAGTAGATGTTCTAAAGTGAATTTGGTGAGTCATGGAATACGTAACATAAAATAGTGGTGCGTGCGTACCAAATTCCAGAGACCAGCTTGTTTGTTGAGATCCCGGTCCACTCGAACCCAGTTACCCTTGATGGCATCCTGCTCGACAGTTGTCGTGGGTGCACAGAGTTTCCCGACAAGGCTCGGTGACATCATACAACGCGTGATAGCAATTTCAGACACTTCAAATATGAAATTGAATCAAATCCCTGACAAAATTGGCAAGCATACATACGACCAGTATCGTGGGGCAACAAAGGAGCCCATACGTCAAGGGGGTAACTCTCTATATCATCGGTAGTATCCCAGGGCTGATTGTTTGTGGTTTCCCACCAATCTGTCGCGTCATCATCGACTGGAATTGGTTGGCCATCCGCTGGGTCGCCAGTGACTGTTGGCGTAGAAGGTTCCTTGTCAAAGTAGTCAGCTGTGGCGACTGCATCCCAAGCTTGCCAGCCCAGACGCTGGGCAATCCCAGGTCCGACGGTGGGCTGGTATAATACAAAGAAGTATGTCAGGAGGCATGAGAAGCCAATGACAGCTGCTGTGGGGAGCAATATGCCCCTCATAGATCGACCAACGCGAGAAAATGAAAACGCAGCCATTATGGCCCGTCGAGTTCTGGATAAGTGAGCGACCACGGTCAGTGGATTTAAGAGAATGAGCGAACAGATTACCTATAGCTATAGGAAAGTGATGACCAGGAGCTGAGTCGTACCGTGAGGGCTGCGTGTTCAATGAAGGGGGTCACATATCCAAATCGAGAAAATAATCGGGGTCAGGTCACAAATTCTTCATTACGGGGGTTTCCTCAGAAGGTTTCTTTTCCATTCATTCCAATATTTTTCGCGAATGCAAGCTCTGTGTCGCGTAGCCCGTCGTCTCTACTCGACGCAACCGCCAGAACGGGCTGCCAGCGCCTTGCCAAAGCTTGCAGCCGCTGCTAGAGATGCCTCAGCCCCAATGGCCGTTCGTGAACGCCGCGAACGCAAAAGGGCCCACCTTAAACCTCCTACCGACAGCGACCTCACCCCGTCAGAATATTCGGGCTACAGAAGAGCCCTTGCCAAAGGCGAGCTGATGGATCAGCGGGGGAGAGACATGACAGAAGCTGAATGGCTTGACGCCCTCAATGAACGGCGGACGCGTCTTCGCGGTCTGAAAGTCACAGACAATCACGGAGAGAAAGAATTGCAGGTGGTCGGTCAGAGAATTTATCTCCCGAACATCATGTTTCGCATGGTGCGCAACCACACGCCTACTGGCAAGCCCTATAACCCCTACGAAGCCACTTTTCGAGTTCCAATGTCTGTCACGAAAACCGACGTACGCTCATATCTATCTGCCGTGTATGGCGTTAAAACTACCTACATCCGGACTGCCAACTACTTCTCGCCATTGTATCGCAGGTATAATGGGGCAAAGACAACGCGATCATACCGAACATACAAACGTGCCGTCGTCGGTCTTGTAGACCCATTCTACTATCCTCAAGCAATGGAAGACATGACTGCAGAGGACAGAAAGAAACGGATGGAATGGTTGAACGAGAAGTTTGCACTGGATGCATTGAAAAGATGGAGGAGACATGAGCTGGTGCGGACGTCCTTGTCGGGGAGCAAGAACTGGCGCTTCACTGGTCATCTGCGGAGGGATAAGATTCTCAAGGCAGTTGCCAGGAGTCGTTCAAGAATGCTGCGAGAAGTTGAGGACGTGAAGGAGGAATTGGCTGACAAGCGGGCCCGGGGAATTCCTATATTCTCTGACACTAAGAGGGGCTCGCAACCGAGTAAGTGGAGGGAAGCGCTTCTTGCCAACTAGATTTAACAGTTCTACTTACACTTACTGTGATACTTTATGATTGCATCAGGCTCTGATTACTTTGTTGTGAGCCTCTTCGGAGCAAATCATAAGACGTGCATGACTAATAATTGATATTCCATTTCTTACGTATACACACCATGTCACCTTTGCTATCATCAATCATCGCATTGTCGGACAGCATGTTGAAATTCCTCACTCACCATGATGCGATGAGGGGCTCAATCAGAGCCAGCCTCTTTGGTCTTGTATGCTGAATCCGAGTGCCATTTGACTGGTAGATATAGCCAGGATTCACAACTAAACGTTCACGACAATTGGGCTCTTCACGACGACTATTCTGCTCGTGGCTGTTCTCTGAGCAACAGAACCCGTGTCCTTCGAAACGCTCATGCGGGTCACAAGCACTGATTGGAACTGATGAAACTTGTTATAACGCTCAAAAGGGAGCTGCGCAGGTCCATCGTTTCTCATCCTTTTTTCTTCCGCTATCAACTCGCGGGCTCGGGTCATTAATACTTCTTTTCTCCCTTAGACTGCAGGCAGTCTGCCGTTTTCATTGATTTGTAAATTCGCTTTCTAGATTGTTATGTTTGCTTCAGCTGGCCTCACGACCTTTTTATTCCTTCTGCTGTCCCAAGATGCATCAGGCGCACCAACAACATCAACAGCTGTCGTAGGGCGGAGCATACCTATCCGCAGGCTCAACCATTTATCTCAGAATTTCACGCTGGTGGCTCAGCGAGCAAAAAATCAAAGAGATATACTTGCTGTGAAGTACGGCGGTCAGTCGCTTCAGCAGAGGGGCACTGGGTATAACCTGTATGCAAAGTCTTTCATGTCCCGAATGTTTCATTCTCAACGCCGCACATACAGCATCGTCAATCAGGGGACTGATACAGGGTACGTAGAGAGCTCCATTGTCCAAGATACTTTCACTAATCAGGCATTCTCAATAGCTACTACGGGACCATAGCAATCGGGACGCCGCCAGTGTCTTATGATGTGATTCTTGACACTGGTTCATCGTGAGTGCAATGGTAAATTTCTCAGCGCGATTTGCTTAGAACAAAGATCTCCAGCGATCTCTGGCTGACTAGTTCTACTTGCGGAGTAAGCTGCGGAACCAGCCCTACATATGATCCCACGAAATCGTCTACTTTCCAAAACCTTTCGACACCGTTTGAGATTCAATATGGCTCGGGCGCAGTGGCTGGTTATGTTGCTGAGGAGACTGTCCAGATGGCTGGTTTCTCTGTAGCAAAACAAGGCTTTGGTACGTTATCATGTACACCGAATGCTTGACATACACATGACAGAACTTGTTAGGTGTTGTCGATGCTCTTTCGTCGAACTTTAACACGAACCCTGTATCGGGGATAATGGGTCTTGCTTGGAGTTCACTTTCTTCTACGCAACAGACGCCCTTCTGGCAAACTCTGGCTAGCGATGGAAGTTGGGATTCTGCATTATTCGGAGTGCAGCTCACACGGTATGTAGGACGGACTGATTTTGCTATGTTTTCCTGACTCGTGGCTGGTAAGCTATGGCAATGTGTCTGGTGCAGCTCAAAACGAGCCAGGAGGTGTTATTGACATGGGTAGGTATATTTCTGCCACGTTGATGCTCTCAAGTTTAACGTGGCCCTTTGGCAGGTTATACCAACAGCAGTCTCTACACGGGATCAATTGAATATCACAATCTTATTGGAACACCGCAATACTGGGAGATTAACATGACCAGTAAATAGAATTCAATATATATATATATATATTACAGCTAGCTGACGTGTTTGATAACGTAGCGTTGACTGTACAGGGAAAGTCCATTGATATCGCAGGGATCTCGACTGCTATCATCGACACCGGAACCACAAACATTGCAGGTCCCGCCAGTGCCATTGCGAGTATCTACGCACAAATCCCTGGATCACAAGCAGGAACGG
Organism: Suillus plorans; assembly: GCF_016647745.1. NCBI lineage: Eukaryota > Fungi > Basidiomycota > Agaricomycetes > Boletales > Suillaceae > Suillus > Suillus plorans. The sequence goes on along the minus strand of NW_024537483.1, from coordinate 49,919 downwards.
GCCAATTACAGGGATATTATACTTATCGTAAGTGTCAATGCTGTCATTCAGTTTGTTGGCTGACAGGACAACGCCAGCCTGCAGCACGACGGTGAATGTACAGTTCAACTTTGGTGGTAACACTTGGTCTATGAGCTCTGTGGACTTCACGCACTCCCAGGTCAGCACCACGGAGTGCATTGGGGCTTTTTTCATCTCCTCGATCGGCCAAGGGGGTCCTTCTTGGGTTATCGGCGACGCATTCCTTGTGAGTTTCCATCACTAATCTATGTTCTCTGGACAGTGTCTGATTGATGCACAGAAAAATGTTTACTCTGTTTTCAAGTACAGTCCTGCCTCTGTTGGTTTTGCTGCGCTATCAGAGACTGCTATCGCTCAGAATGGTGTCAAAGCTGCTGTACCATCCCCGACAATCGGCGCTGTGACGACTGCCACAAACACTGGTGTTGCATCAAGTGCTACGTTAGGTGCCGTGTCAAGTGGTCCTTTCAGTATATTGCTCTGTTTCTGGCTGGCTTCTACATCGATAGCTCTTTTGTTCTGGTAATTTTTGCTGATACAGACATTCTGACATGATTATACATTCATTACAAAGTACTGGGTTTCTAATTATGTTAATACGGACATTTCACATGGTCATACATTCGTTGTTGTTAAATTGCTACGAAACCGATCTGCATCGAGCGCCCCACTACATTGCATCCGTTTAGCTCTTCTTTGATCTGAGCGCTTCCGTCAAATGGGTAGCCTTGGGTCATCCCCGCCAGTTGATACGTTCCAGCTGTATGATCTGCGTGTCGAGGTCATATGCCCGCCAGGGGAACGAATGCTATGTGGAGCGAAAGAGGGCGACCATTTTGTCCTCGAAGGAGAAATGCTTCATCTACCTCCTGGACAGGCATTCTCCATTTACTCGCTCAGTAAGCATCCCTTTCTTTCAGATATTTATTACCGTTGCTCACCGTACGTACTGGAATTAGGTGCTGTTTTGCCGCTTCTAGCAGCTAAGCAGCGAGTCACTCATCCAAATGATTGGATGAGCACGGATGCGGAGGTTGCTTGTCCCGATCCAAATTGCAAGTCTAGGTTGAAGATTTTGAGGACAGGAATTAGGACATTCAGCCATGCTGAAGTTACAGTTCTTCCCCTTGTACCCCAGGGCCACGGTCAGTCTAGCGCTGAATCGGCGCTAGCGGCGGCCTGATGGAGAGACGAAGAAGTTCAAGAAACGGCTGGATCGCGGCGGCCTTTTTTGCAGGGTATTCATTGATCAAGATCGGCTGTGGACCCTTTGCAAATATACGCTGGGTGTGCACTGGCAGGCCTGAGGATGTTACGGTCATTGTTACCTTGAATATTTGGATTGCTACCATGCCTAGTAGGTGAGACTGTCTTTTGTCGCTACAGCCAAGTTGTGTGTCTTCGTAACAGTCGCGCATAGAATCAACATGCCTCGTGAGGCTCGTGCCGTCTCTCCAAGAAATGTTGGATGTTACTGCGTGGGATATCTCAAGCAGTACACTATTTGGTAGTCTGTTTATTGCAGCCCTGAAACGCGTGCCTATAAAAGGTAGACACAATCAACAAAGCTGACAGTAGGTGACACACAACTTGCACACGACCATCTATTTCCCCGCATTAAGTGAGCCTGAAAATGACAGACTATGACATGGACTTTGAGTTGAGCTCATCGTCATCTCGAGATTCATCCCCGTCGTCGTCGCCATTGTTAGCACCCTTAGACTCATCTCCGCCCTCGAGTCCTCAGCATGAGCCGTATATCTTAGACTCTCCACCACAAACGCGTCGAGGTTTCTCTCATCCATTCGCGGCCTCAACAAAAGCCAACAAACGCCCTCCACAGCGGGAAAAGAAGGCAGATACTCCTCCGAGTACACCACCCGCATTTACTCCGAAATCATTGTCTCGCAACTCAGTCTATTCTCGCTCGCTGGGAGAAAAAGATTACTTGCACGACGAAACGTCAAGTCTCTTTTCTCTAGACTCGAGCACATCGCATTACATTGATCGCGATGAGCGATTATGGGACGACGCGCTGCGTAAACCCTTCGATACAGGTAACGGGCACATAGACCTGAGGTGCCGTATTTCCCAGCTTCGTCGACCTGACTCTTCTGACGCGTTTTATCTCGCCCTACAGTAATTTATCATTGAAGACAATTCCAGCATCGGTCGCAGATCTCGCAGGTTTTTTCAACACGACAGAATTATCCGAGCAAAGTCTATTCTCTGGACGGAGTATGTCACGCATCAAAACCGAGCCAGCTTTCGAGTCCCGAGTGCGTTCATTTGAACGGACAAAGTCCATCATAGACTCGGGCAAGGAGCGTCATATGCTGCAACTCTATCTCTTTGGAAACAGCATCCGCGATCTTCCTCCTGAGCTTTTCAAGTTAGAAAATCTGACTGTATTGAGTCTGCGTGCGTTTATTCGTGTCTCTCATTTGTATTATATTTACCAAGTTATAGGCGGGAATCAGTTGACATATATTCCCCCGGAGATATGTCGTTTGATCAACTTGAAGGAGTTGAATATCTCGCAGAACCGCTTGTCATATATTCCATCGGAGATGCGAGATATGAAACTCTTGAAGTTGCAACTCAACCCAAATCCCTTTTTAGCCGAACTTTGTGTCCCTTTCGCCTCTCGCGACATTCTGTCTCGGCGGCGGCCCATGACCCGCATATCCCCACAATACGGGGAGATCTCGATGAATTCATCGAGAGCGATCACAGTATCTCCCTTGACGACGTTTCTTCCGGGCGTACCTCCACTGACTGAGATCTGTTATCGGAAGTTGCTTTGTTCACTGAAAGGCGAAAACTCTCGGACTGTGCTCAGCGAATATTATGGGGTCCCTCTTTCCAGCGTTTGGAACGTGCCAGAAAATGTACGCGAGGTGTTGACAGAGAACGTGCCCGGTATTTTCAAGTCCAATGGTATCCCTCAAAAGCATGGCAGGAGGCCGTCGCAGGGATCGGGCGGGTGTGCAAACCCGGAGCACAAGGGCCGATTCTTTGTGAGGCACGCTGCGGAGCGATTCACATGGGAGCGTCGCATTGCTGGTGTAGACGTGGGTGGAGCAGTTCCGCTGCGATGGAGAGGGTGCATAGAGACGTGCTTGGGGTTCTTGGATGAGGGTGCACGACAGGCTAACGCTATAGAGCTGCCACCCACTGATGCGATGGATTTTGATGAGACAGAGGCTGTGATGGCAATGGACTTGAGCGGGTTCGGCGTAGATGAATTTGATGACTGAAGGGTATATCAACGAACAATCAAGACACTTCGTATTGTGACAAATTTGTATAGTGAGTATCTGTTTCCGTCGTTCTGTATGATATACTATACCTTGCAAGTGCATCATCCTTTATAGTCTCAGTGACTACATATGCCTTACAATTGGATTGCAATCACTTCGAATTCTGCTTCTCATTTACGTATAGGAATTTTTCGCCGCTCCCGGCTCCGGTAACTGACTTACAAGTAACTTCATATTAACACTAATAATAGATCAGGCTTCCCAATTCCTGATTATGATCGCTTCCAGTTGCGGATGCCAATATCTAGACAATGTTACACAGGTAAGGGTGTCGTCACCTCCAGTACCGAGAAAATATAAATCTACTCTGCAGTCAACCTGCAAGAGATCAACGAGACTTTTTTGACGCACTTCAGCCTTTGAACCATGATTCAAGTTCGTGCATAAGTGAGTTTGCAAACAATTCACACGAGCCAAACTCACCGCGGGAAAAGCTGAAGCGGAGGGCAAGCTAAAACTATTGGAGTAGGTGGTTGACGCACCAACCGTGACTCTGAAACTTGGTATCTTCAATTTCAGGTGGCCTTCGAGTCTCAACAATATCGCGAAATGTAAGTTCCAGCGCCATGAGATAGCCGGTCAGTTGAATCTCTCCTACCTCAAGTGCCAAATCTCTTGTTATTCTGACAATATATTATTTGCGCTCATTGCCTGTATCATGGAATAGCCTGTTCTTTTAGACCCTGGACGGAAGGAGGCAATCTACTTGGCTCCTAGGACGTGTTCTGATAATTTTATCGCTGACATCCCTAGACCCCTTCGTTTCCATTACAATGCATCTCCCACACCACTACACCACACCACTACACCAAATTTTCACAACAGCGCTGTATTGCCGGAGTGCCGTCTGACGAGGTGCAACCTTCGGTGTACTGGGTAACTCCCGCACACAAATATTCGCACGGAGCCCAATTGCATAATTTGATATTCTCCGAGTCGGATGTGGCTCGCACACAGAGAGGACTGACAATTGTTAATGCCAGAAAAATAGTTGTCAAGAAGTTCATCTAGACCATCAGTGTCATAAGTTGGATCTACGGTCAGTGAATTGACTCTTACCGTCGAAAGGTGCGAGTGTATAACTAGCGTCAAGCTAAAGTGCAGGTGTGTTTGTCGTTCTGTTGCTCACGCACATCTGCTGCTTGTCAAGAAATAATCTCCAAATTCAAACTCAGCATTCACGCCAGCCTGATGATCTGATCATGAGCAAGTATGCAGAATCTAACAACACAGGATCATTCGCCAGGGCCGTGTGAAAAATGGAACCAGGCGGTTCAAGATTATCATCCGGTTGCTGCATCGAGTTATTGGTTTTTCGTGTCAGGAGAATGGGTAAACGAATTACCCGGTCTTGAGCTTCGCGACATCATCTTCATCGCTATGTAACCGAAAGCAGGTGAAGTTGCGAACTGCCGATTACATCTGCGTTGCATGGCATTCCGGTGTCGCGGAAGTCAAACGGAGGCGTATCAGTCCCCTAAGACGTCCAGTTCACGTGTAAAATCGACGTAGATGGGCTTCGGGACCTGTGGGTCGCGCCCACCCCTGCTCCCCTTGCATTATTGACTTCTGATGAATCTAATTTAGCTGTGCATGCAGTGACGTGGCATTGGTTGCAGAATCTAACATCTAATATATATAAGCACGGCCCGCGGAACCAATTCGTCTGACTCCCTACTTCACCTGCACTCCACCGCTCACTGTCAGTAGCCCTACTCAATTCCATTTTATTTTTTAGCGAGCGAGCGTATATTGCTGTGGGGAACAAAATAAAATGATATATTGGACTCCAGGTATGTTGTTCGGCGCTCGTCATTGCGGAATATTTGCGAGCGCGGGGATGCTACTGGTCCAGTCATCGGTGCATCATATATGCATATGTACGTCATGGCGCGTTTACGACGTCTCAGATCTCAGCCTTGCTCTCGCAACACTTGCACCACACCATAGACAGAAATTGCGAAGTAGGAAATATGGCATATGTAGAGAATACAACCAGCCAAAATCCATGGATTTCGCTTAGACAATCTATAGTGAAAGATCCGGTACTCACGGATATGTATTCTCGGTGGGGAATTTGGAATTCATCATATGACTGTTGGCGTTGGACTGAGCTGCATTGCTCGATGTGCCACTTCAGCATATTCTAATCTCAGCGCACACTGCTGTGCTTCAGGAATAAAATAAAATGGTTGACTTCAATTAGAACACATTTTGTTTCTCACTGTCTGTCACTCGTATATTGCTTGTAAAAAATAAAATGGGCGAAAATGAGTGGGACTAGTAGTGTGCGCATGGCAGTCTACATCGTGCGTTGAGCCTATCTCCGTGTCTGAGGCTACCCTCCATAACGGGGAAAATGCTTACTGAGACTATCGTCGACCAGCGCTAGTGACGAGACAACATTGGTGGTGAATGAATCTGTCTTTCTTTCTCTGACCTCAAGCAACCCTTACCCTCCACGATATGCGACTCACCAATGCGCGCATCCGGGCCAGTTTGATGTTTTGCTATTGGACGTGCTCCCGCACTATCGAAAATACGATGTCGGCCACTATTTGGGAGAGAAGATGAGAAAATGACAACAGTAAATGCAGCGTACAGATATTTCTTATTGTAATTCAAGGTAAATGTCTAAATATGAGCGAATTACTTGTAAAGATTAGTGTAGTTGCCGTCCACGAGGTTACCACTTACAGCTCATAAATAACTGGCCAGTAAGAACTACATACCCTGCATCACATATGGCTACATTAATTACAAGTCAGCGTGGTCCAAATGAGTAAGCGTCTGGTCGTCCTATACAGATGAGTCCTTCGTTAGGAAGGCGAATGCAGATAGCATCGAAATTAAAGGAGGAGAACTGCCGAGAGAGCTAGGAAGAGTAGAGTAGACAATGATGTGTTTAGTGTATGTCCACGTGGGGCATCGCTTGTGTTGGTAACTGCTGCAGATATTGCACCAAAAGTTGCGGAAGGAACGGTACCTGCAGCACCATTTTCAGCGATTGCGGTACTTGAGAGATTGGCGAAGCCAACCGAAGGGGGATTGTAGCGGAAGACAGAATATACATTTTTCTAATAGAATACGGAAGAACAGTTCAGTATTGCAAAACTCGAGGACTGGTCATCATTGCCACATACCAGGAAAGTATCGCCGATAACCCAAGAGGGGGACCCAGTACCAGTAGTTGTTTCAAAGAATGCGCCAATGCATACTGTTGAACTGGTTTGTGTGAAGGCAAAGTCCACTGGGCTTATCGACCATGTGGCCCCACCGAACGACAGCTCTACGTTTACAGTCGTCGAGCATGCTGATTGAGCGTTGAGCCACTTGAACTCGCGATGCTCAAGAGATTTGCTTACGGAAGCTATAATATCCTTCCCATTCACCCGTAGCTGGTTGTGAGCCGGGAATCTGTGCATAGATTGCTTGAACCGAGCTGGCCGGACCGCCTATATTGGTCGTACCAGTGTCAATAACAGCAGTTGTCCCTGAATCAATAGATATGGAGTTGCCTTGCACGGTCATTGCTGGAGTGGAATAAAGGAGCAAATCTTTTGAGTTGGTAAATGGCTTACAAATCAATGGTATATACCAGTATGAGGGAGTTCCGGGAATATCGATGTAATCAATTGAGCCGGTGTACAAGCTACTGTTTGTGTAACCTAAGAGCAGTTTTGTTTTAGCAGATGCCTCACGGTCTGAAATGTCTCGCACCCATATTAAAGACTCCTCCGGGCTCAAGTATCTGGGCGGTGGAATCATTTTTATACCTGTTCCGTGTTAGTAATACACTTCATTCCAGAGAGAAAATGGTGTCACCGAGTGAGCTGGACAGCAAACAGAGCCGAGTCCCAAGCATTACTGGAGGCCAAAATCTGCCACAAGGGCATTTGACCTGAACTTGCTAGGGATTGCCATGCCAGACCAAGAAAGCCAGAGACCGGTGATGCAAGTAAAGCTTGTGACACTGCGTCCACAACAGCTGTAATGCACATAAGTAAATGCCAGCGGGCCTGTCAGTAAGAGGAATTTCTGACCAAAACCTTGACTAGCAACGGAGAATCCCGCCATCTGTACCGTGTCCTGTGCAACATAGCCATCTGCAGAACCCGAATCGTACTGTATAGTGAATGGCGTAGAGAGGTTCTGGAAAGTTGATGAAGATGATGGGTTGTATGTAGAAACCGACCCGCATGAAGTGCCACAAGAAGAACTAGCAAGCCAGAGATCACTGGGATAATGCATTGCTAAATTATGTCGAGCATCAATTGAACCGGAACTTACGAAGAGCCTGTATCTAATTTGACATCAAAAGACACCGCAGGCGTACCAATAGCCAATGAACCGTAGTAGCTGTTGAGTGAATCAGGGAGTCATGCACACTGAAAGATACATCTAGCGCCTACCTGGAATCATACTGCTGATCGACAATCCTGAAGAAAAGCGGCACTCAGTAAACGCATTTCCCGCTACAATACTACGCACAGATTATAACCGGTGCTTCTTTTCCGTGTTGTCGTGCCGCCATACTTTGCTATCAAATTGTCCCTCTGCCTCTTCGCCAAAGCGCCCCATTGGGTGACATCTCGAGGAGATTGATTCCTTCTTAGAAGGGAGATGGCCTGACCAGAAACTGGAGCCACGTTTGTAGGTGCTCCAAACGTATCCGCAGGCAGTGCGAAGAGGAATGCAAGAGAAATTAATAGTATCATGTCAAGACCTAGACCTTAGTTTGATCGTTCAGTCACCAGAGAAGATCCAAGGCGAGAGACCACAAGCCGGTGGAGAATGAGGAATACTAACGAATGTATAGTGGGATGCCAGCCAGCCAATTGCCTTGAAATACATATTGATGCTGCACAGAGCACTGCACATTTCAAGTTGTCCGCAGCTAGCCGTAGCGTCCGACATCGCCAACCGCAGTAAACCGATGAGTACTAGTCCTTGACATGGTAGGGATTACAATTAGGGATCCTCACACCTGGGAGCTTACGGTTTAGAGCTTGTACAGTAACCCACGGTAAGGTCAATTTGAGAAATTGAAGGATGTTGTAATGTCGGCATACTAGTAGATGCCGCCGATAGCTGAGTTTCAATTCCACGATATCGATATCAGTACACGGCCAATCGTCAAATTCGCACGTTGAATATTTGACGAAAAATAGTTTAAATGTATATGACACAGCCAGAACCTCGTACATAAATGGTACATTTACGACAAAGAATAAATTTATTTGACGATGATCCAAAGTCAAGTCACCATAAAAGATCTAGTTCAGGATATTTATTTGGCATGGAAACAAGCTAACTTCGTGTGCTGATTCAGTGTCTTTCTGAGCCTCGGAGTAAAGCATCGGCAAGACAACGACACCAACAAATGCACGGCAAAGAGAGCAAGATATAGGATTTATATATGAAAGGTGTATGTCATGTATGCGGTAAGTGTAGAATCTATAACGGCAGCCTTGCTTGTACAGCATATAGGATGCAAGATATAGATTTTACATATGACAGGTATAGGGTAGACAACATGACAAGTATAGGGCGCTATAGACATCATGTAGGCAGTATAGTCTAATTTCACGCTTCACATTGCAAACCATGAGAGAAGTTGATCATGAAGTAGCTTGTCATTGAACATACAGACTGATTTGAAGACAAGACATAGAAATGCAGACATGATACAATATGGTGCCCTACATATCATGCTAAATGTCCCAGACTGTTCAATGGAGGAAAAATCATGAAGTAGAAACCAAAGGATGGGGATAAAAAAGTGCGATGTGACTCGAAAATTCAGTCCAAATGTAGTCCAGGGTATCAGTGTGTGTAGAGACAGTGGCTAGCTCGCTGTCGTCGTCGATGACCGTACTGAAAATGCCGCCACTTCCCACCCACTCCTCGATAAATTGGCTCTCGAGGGAAATGCTAGAATCCCAGAAGGACCATTTCCCGCCTGGGAAGTCAGGATTGGTAGCAATGAATGCATACCAGAACACTTCCCAGCCCCAAGCCCATCAGGCGTACTCGGATCCACGGATTTCACGAGCCATGATTGGATGTTGTCCAAGAGTTCCGCCCAGTGGTCAGAATCCGTGTGGTCGAATGTTGGCGGAAGTGGAAGGAAAGGAAATGACATGTCGTTATCAGTTTCAGAGTAAGATTGACTGAAAGTCGCGGACTACAGATACACACTGTCAGTCTCATTGCAAAAGTTTGGTGCAGATACATACATTATTCGAGGGATGAGGCTGCTGAGACACTATCTCGATTACCAGTACCGTGAATGATTTGTATTCGTCTTTCAAAGACACAGAAATTTCAATAGGCTATAGAACATCCGTCAGTAAAGGTAGCCGTTATTCAAGAAAATCAGATCACATACAATATTCAAATGAGCGAGGTGACGAGGTACTGCACCTGAAAACCATACCAAGAGTGACAACGGCTGTAGAATGACATCTTTTGATTCAGCGAGTCGCATATCTGGATAGAAGATTGAGCTTGAAAGATGATGGGGTTGAAGAATTGACATGATGTCTCCAGGCCTCAGCGCTGTTGATTCTTAAGCGCTCTCAAGCTGACCATTTGGACTTTGCCAAAATTCACCCAAGAAATCACATGATCTGAAATTCAGAATCACAAGTCTATTGATTATCGCACTCCAATCACTCGACAAAAGGTTCCATGTCTGCCACACTGCGGTCTGTTGACGGTATAAGTAAGTTTTGTGCTCAACGTGAATAGCGTTTACTGATGTTTAATGCAGTCTTGCAGTTTTGCGGAGCATCTCAGGTTGTTTGCAACGTGTGTCCGAAGCGTGATAATGCTCTGTGCACCATGCATTCCAAGCATGCACTGAAGCATGTTGCCACTGGCCTACATCAGTGTCATGCCAGGGCCTGGACATCAACGGGCTCGAAGGCTCCTTCCCAGCAGCAACAATGAAGACAGCGGCGCCATCATGAAGCAGAACATTTACCTTCACCTGCTGACGGCGACTCGGATTTTACTTCTAGCACCATGGACGTCGACAATGCTGTCCATATCCCAGATACACATGGACCAGACCACAAAGTAGTACCAGTCGCTGATCTCTGGGATGCAATCTCAAGCAGTCCTTTCTACCAAGTCAATGAGACATGCGATTTGTACGAGGAGTTGCAGTCTGCCCTTGCTTCGGGGGAACAATTATTTTCCATGCCGCTCGCCCCGGCGAGTGAAGAGATCGGCTTTGATGATGAGACGGAATCAGACTTCGGGATTGAACTTTTAGGTGAGACACTGTTTCATTCTGTGCAGGAGGCTTATTTACATCATTAGATGATTGTACATTGACCGCCTCGCATGATACAAATCTGAACTGTCCAGGTTTGCCTGACAATCCAAATTATCCTTGGCCATCAAAAGCTGTATGTTTCAACATCTTCGTGCATTTTCACTGCTGACCTATCATTTAAGCACTATATTACCACATTACTATTTAGTTCTCCAAGGCTGCCATTCTCCGAGGTGCAGAAAAAGGCGGTTCTATCTTGGGCAAAGGAACTTGGCGCCCATGATGTTCCCTCGCTATACGCATTGAATCGGCTCCAGGAATCTATTTGAACACTTGTCGGCAATCCAACGGAAAAGATAACTGCACGTTCAGGCAATATATTTTATCTCAATGATGTTGGAAAAGCAATTGCCAAGGTACACAGTTCCGACATGATCTCATCTCTCAACACTGACATCGAATGTTCTCATTTAGGACTATGCAAACCCTCTCACGCGTTTTGCGATGCAGGATTACCCTGAAGATGGCGGCAAGGGAATGTTGCAGGTGTTCAATGGAGAAAAAATGCTGTTTGAACTCCCTTCGCCTCCTGCAGCTAAAGTTGATGGAAAGATCTACTTCGTGAATGAGCTCTTTGTTAAGACCATGCACAAAGGGTAGGACTGATTCCGAGGGGCTTGGCTTCAGCTCGTGCGCTGCGCCCCTTACCCGAGTATGTGCCCTTAATTTCAGAATGATGTCCGAAGAAAGTCCAAGGACGTCTGAAGGACGTCCGAAGCGTGGGAAAGTTCGGAAGGACTTTCCGGACGAGTGCCAATAACTTCCGGACGAGTGTGGGAAAGTTCCGGAGGAACTTCCGGAAATTATGATGAGGTTTCATCCTGATACGGATACGTGTAATGGCTACTTATGACAAGTCCTAAGTAGAAGCAAACAGAGGAAAGGCTGCAAGGACAAAGTCCGAAGCAGAATAGGTCCGGAGGACCGCAGGAAAGTTTCGGACGAACGTCCGGAAACTTCGGAGGATCGGATGAGCGGATAAGCAGAGCTCTGGCCTAGGGAATTTCTCCCTAGGCCTGAGATGGATATTGACTAAGTCGATAGACTAGAACTGATATGAGGACTTAGAGTGAGATCTAGTGCGAGGACTAATATGATATTCAGACTGAGGAACTACAGGACATATACAAGAGTTTATATACTAAGGAAATAACGGAAAGATCAGTAAGCAAGTGTCCGAGGCTATGTATGAAGCATAAGCAAAGTTATCAAGCGCGAGTCGGAAATGAAGCATAGGTTAACGGATCAGTAAGCATACCGGTAGTAAGTATAACCAAGATACCGAGGACAAGGAATACCGAATAGAGGAATAGGCTGTGTTAACGTTATATGCACAGGAATGAATTAGGAAGCTTATCGTATATCGGATCGGATCGGACCGGATCGGACCGGACGTCCGGATGAGACGCATGGATATATGGGATATGACATTAGGGTGATGGGACAAAGGATGACTGATGCAGGCTAGCTGAGGTATGAAGGTAAAGGGATGTGGATGTGGATGTGGATGTGCAGGGGTGCAGGGATCCGGATGGATAGAGGACCGGAGACATGGATAGGGCGTCCGAAGGTCCGGATGAGGCGTGGGAATATTGTCGGATGTAGGTTCGGAATACGGGATATGACAGCACGGAGGGTTGCAAGGGAAGTCCATATGGCAGTTGTCGTGAATGGGGGGGGGGGGGTATGAGGGATTTGGAAGAGCTGGCCCCGAAGAGTACTGATATGGTGGGACACCATATTGCCCAGGATACATTGGCAGCACCATGGAAGGTGAGTTTGATGGCCAAGGATGAGAAGGGAGAGGTCTAGGTGGACCGAGTGCGGGAGATGATTGCCATGTTAATACCATTGGGGGTGACTGCAAAGAGTTATGTGGATGGGGAGCACTGTATGGGGGTACAAGGGAATGCTGCATCTGTGAAGGTACAGTAGCAGGCGGATGTAGTGATGGGAGATGAGAAGGCATGAGCGCTGGGAGATGAGAACTCGAAGACGCGGCTGCCTGTGTGATTGTGGGTTGTCATGGACCCGGCTGCGGCAGAGGTGCCTTCTCTTTTGCTTTCTGCATTTTCTTGGTTCGTTTTACTGCTGGACGGTCGAATACTGCAGGAACATCAGCTATGACATCACGCAATGCGCTCGAAAGCTCAGTATCTGGTGTTTCGCCTGATTTCTTGGCTGCTTTCTTCTCCCGGATTTGACGAGCTGCTGCATTATTGACCCTCAATGATGTCTCGCAAAGTGACGGAGGAATGACAGATCGAATTTGGGCATAGTTGTGAATCAAGTAAGCATTGAGCAAGTAGAACAGTGAGGATTTGTGCTGAATGACGGACTTCGTACGTGTGGTCTCGGTTCGCTCTTGACGAAGGCGACATTGACTGGTGTCTGTGCACTGTGATTTGACACAGTCATGCTGGATGTTTACTATACAAACGATTTCCTAGATTCACCGTGTGAGCATGTCAATAAGCTCGATTGAAGGATTGTGTTCAAACTTACTTGTGGGCTAATAACAACCTCATGTTCCTGTTGGATTATCAAACCCTCGCTACTATGGACACTTGGTACCGTTTCATTTCTACCTACCTACAAATACCATTTGTTCCCGCGCCTCGTAACTACCCTCAGTTGACTTCGTACGTCGCTGAGGTTAGTACCGTCCTTAGTATCTAGTACCTATGTAACTAACATCAACTGTAGCTATCTGCTACAGGTATACCAATATGACACAGTTGACTTCGTACGTCGCTGAGCTATCTGCTACAGTTCCGTGAGCTCGAGAGTGGGGAGGTGAAGCAAAGGATGCAAAACAGGTCCAAAAGCAAATTTCTGAATGGCGACATGGTTCACGGCTTTGTTAGAGTTTGAAATCAGGATCTCACGAATGCGCCCAATGGCTGTGTGGGATGTTGAAGAGTCGTTGAAAATAATATGGCCTTCTAAGGATGCTTTCTCGCCATTGCCAAGAATCAACGAGACGCCTTCGCGGTATTGAGCATTACAGACAGGTTGTGAGAGCTCGAGCATGGCGCAGCGCGTTGCTGTCCACATCACAGGTTTTGCTGCTGCAGGCCGTTCATCGTTGATAGTTACTTTCTTGAGTTGACCGGTTCCTTGAGTAATAGACGTTACAATCCACGATGCTCGGTATTCAATGAACACATTACCTGTCACAGGAGGTTCTCGTATATGAATTCCTAAAAGCTGTGCTTGCTCTGGATGCTTGTCAAGGTAGTTCAAAACTGCGTCACCTGCCTGAATCCACTTTTTCCTAACACTATCAAACCAGTAACCGCCGGTCACGATATGTTTGATGATATCTTGCCTCGCAAATACTTTGCATGTATCCTGGCTTGGACCTTGTCGATTGCTATGTATACATGCCAGCTGGAACACGTGATTGAACAACTCGTATCGTTCAGTGGAAAAGAGAATGGCTGGTCCAAAGCATTGAATGTATGCAGGAAGATGGACCAAAAAGTGGAATTTCGGCTTTGAGATGAGAATGCTTGGTGCGCATTTTGCTGTGACATTGAGGAAATACTCAATTGTCCAGGAAAGCTTCGTCTATGATTCAATCAGCATTGGTGTGGCAGTGTCAGAGCGCAATCATACCAAGTATATCTCTATATCATCTATCTCTGTGTGCCAAACATACACAACGAGCTCACCAATACACGTCCAGCCATCAAGTACTGTTCTCGGCAGTAAGTCTTGAATGAGAAAGGGCATGACCTGTGCCAAACTTTTGAAGTGTTTCCCTATGAGCCCACCCTTATAATGACAGATATACTCAGCGTTGAGACATGGAGCATTGAGCCCAGCCTTCTCGATAGAGTCGAGACGCATTTGAAAAACATCCAAAAGCTTTGCCTTCTCGAGAAGATAAACAGATTGACCCCAAAAGTACTTGACGACTCCCAGTAGAACCATATGTAGAATTTCTGTTGGTGTGTCCTGATGAACATTGAATCCTGACGAAAGGTCAATGTAAAGCTGAAAACGAGGACATAAATGTTACCTTCCACGCCCAGTAATGGATTGATGGCGTCATTGAGAGCGCTCCCTTGCAGGAGGTCTTTGAGTTGCTTCTCTAGGATAGCCTTGACTTCTGCCTCTGGCTTTGCCTGAATGCCAGCACCCCGTTTGCGAAGTTTCTTCCCCAGCTCAACAACCGTCTCGAGAATGTAACCAGTTATCGTGTCCTTCACACCTGACGAAGCGACAGATTTCTTAACCTTCTCTGTTGCACCCGAAGCAAGCGCAGAAGAAAACTGCGCGTGAATCTCTTCTGCCGTTCCCGCAGGAGTGCGAAGTTTTCCTGGCTACTTGGACAGTCAGTCAACATGGTGACAAGCAGGGCAAGAATATGCTACATACCACGAAGATACTCTTGTAGCCCTCATCTGACTCTTTGTACTCTTTTGTTCCGCCAACTTCGCACGTTGTAGGACACGAGCTGGCGCTGGGCTCGTATCGAGCTATTTCACAGTACACGTCAAATACCCGTCACATGCTAATCACTTCCCGATGTTATCCGATGCTAACCCGCCAACCCAACGTTTAGGCCGCATCGGACCCGATGTTTTCCCGCGCACTTGTCCTATCCGTGTCCCGTCCTGTCTTGCTAGCCCCACTAGGTGTGTAGTTCATTATTTCGCACATTACTCACGTCGTAGCCAGCGCTATTACATGTTTTCCCATAGTCCGCAGCGCCTCATGTTTATTTACATGTACTTCGGATCCGAAATACTCCGCCGCTACTTTCGCCTACGGGTTCCGCATTTCTACGTACTTACATATATATTGGACTGACCTCGAGCATTATTCATGATCCAAGTAGAGGGGAGCAGTTCCCCGACGCTTAGTGGTCAAACCCGATATTTCGTAGTTCTTAGTTGATATTGTGAATATCATCGCTCTTTCATTATCCATATCAGTCATTGTTATTATCGCGCACACCGCTCGCTCTTCCGATGCTCGCTATAGTGTTACTATTAATTTCCAACATCCCGAACCCAAACCCGATATCCCGAAACCCCGAAAACATCGGACCCGACGCTTTTGCGTCGGACATCGTAATTATACCTTTGGACATTGTTTCCTGCGCTCGGACTATTGACCCCACATCACTCACTTACCCCCAAGACTATTCCCAGACCGCAGACCCCTGGGTCGAACGCACTTGTCAGGCAAGTATAGCAGACTAGGCAGTGCAAAGACCACAACACAAATATATCAGTTTGGAGCCATCTTTGTTTTGTTCCTCTCAGTATTGTTGTTTCTACAACGTCCTGCAGAAGTAGTTGCAATGCAGCCCTGCATGGCTACATTCCTCGGCCTGTATGGGATTGTCGCCACTGAGAAACAGACCATATAGCTCCAGCATAACTTCTTCTTCGTGCTTGCAGTCCCAAGTGAAGACTCCAGATTCCGCAGCTTTCCTATGATCACCAGTGTCATGTTTTGCTATAGCACATTATAAGTATCATGTACCTAATTGATTCTTGCATGGCACTCATCATCTCCATTGGGGCTGCGTGAGGAGATGACGTGACGAATCGAATGCAAAACTCTTTCTCGAGCATCTCGCAAGGTAGATTCGCGTTTGACATGTACACTGCATGGTGCTTGTTCCATTGCTTGGATATATTGCTGGATATGTCGTCCATGAAGATTATGAGAGGGACTAAATACACCATACGTCCTTGGGATTTCACGCACAAAGGATTCGGCACAAGTTTCGCATACTTGTGTGATGACTCCGTCAGCCCACAAGCGAGTTTGTTGTCATTGGCAGATATTTCCCTGAAAGACCTTCGAAAGTTAGATGTTGGAATCATCTCCCGCTCGTCACTGACAATAAACCCATCCTAAGTCTATCAGTAAAAGTGAAAGTATGTGAAGAATGGACTCACCTCTGTTCATTGTACAGCGCGGCCAAGTGCATGTAGCTGCTTGTCCGCACCATCATTTGTCGACGAGTACAATGCAAGAAAGAAGCACTCGGGTATAAAGTAGTCTCCTGACGCATCCTGCAAGAGTGTCATATCCCGTATTCCGAACCTACATCCGACAATATTCCCACGCCTCATCCGGACCTTCGGACGCCCTATCCATGTCTCCGGTCCTCTATCCATCCGGATCCCTGCACCCCTGCACATCCACATCCACATCCACATCCCTTTACCTTCATACCTCAGCTAGCCTGCATCAGTCATCCTTTGTCCCATCACCCTAATGTCATATCCCATATATCCATGCGTCTCATCCGGACGTCCGGTCCGATCCGGTCCGATCCGATCCGATATACGATAAGCTTCCTAATTCATTCCTGTGCATATAACGTTAACACAGCCTATTCCTCTATTCGGTATTCCTTGTCCTCGGTATCTTGGTTATACTTACTACCGGTATGCTTACTGATCCGTTAACCTATGCTTCATTTCCGACTCGCGCTTGATAACTTTGCTTATGCTTCATACATAGCCTCGGACACTTGCTTACTGATCTTTCCGTTATTTCCTTAGTATATAAACTCTTGTATATGTCCTGTAGTTCCTCAGTCTGAATATCATATTAGTCCTCGCACTAGATCTCACTCTAAGTCCTCATATCAGTTCTAGTCTATCGACTTAGTCAATATCCATCTCAGGCCTAGGGAGAAATTCCCTAGGCCAGAGCTCTGCTTATCCGCTCATCCGATCCTCCGAAGTTTCCGGACGTTCGTCCGAAACTTTCCTGCGGTCCTCCGGACCTATTCTGCTTCGGACTTTGTCCTTGCAGCCTTTCCTCTGTTTGCTTCTACTTAGGACTTGTCATAAGTAGCCATTACACGTATCCGTATCAGGATGAAACCTCATCGTAATTTCCAGAAGTTCCTCCGGAACTTTCCCGCACTCGTCCGGAAAGTCCTTCCGAACTTTCCCGCGCTTCGGACGTCCTTGGACTTTTTTCGGACATCATTCTGAAATTAAGGGCACATACTCGGGTAAGGGGCGCAGCGCACGAGCTGAAGCCAAGCCCCTCGGAATCAGTCCTACCCTTTGTGCATGGTCTTAACACGTGCCAGTGATGACCTCACACATCTGGCACCCTCAGGCTCCACAGTCCAATAGACGGTACTAGACAGAACTCCCCATTCCTACAAGACGCTGGACTCCAGAACTCCCCATTTCTGCCCAGAGGATAGAGGCCTGAATTTTCATAGACACTCCAACATCATCCAAATAAACTTAAATTTTCATTTTCTGGATGTCAACTTTCGGAGTGTTACAGATTCTATTTATAATATCAAACTTCAAACAAGGGCAGCCACTGTGGCCTTTGGTGTTTGTGACAATGTTCCAACGTGGTTATCGTCTGCGCATACCTTCTGGCGGCAACCAACACTCAAGATCACCTTCACGAGCAGAGCAATTGCTGAGGCCACAGTCGAACCCAGGAACTCCAGGGGCAAGATCCATAGGAAGGAGTACTATGCCTGACCCTGGCAGCAGAAGCTCATCCAACTATCTGTCTGCTGGAGGGCATGGAAGTAGGTCCTCATATATAAGGTCTAATTTGACTTGCTAATGTACTTCACACTGCACAGATACTTCCCGTTCCCCGAACCATCGATCTACAACTCCAAGCGGTGATGGCCCAGCGGTACCTGGCCTTGAAGTCCAGCCCCCCTCTAGTCCAACGTCATCGTTGGATGAGCCAATCAGCACCGCAGTTCGTCGATGCAGGAATAGTGGAACTTCCAACCATGGGGATCCTACGAAGCTTACACCCCAATGAACGAAACACTTGAAGACGTATGCCAAGAAGATGTGCGAAGACAATGATGTCCCTACCGGAGACGTCATGTGTTTCATCGATGTAAGAAAATTTTGTCAAACCATTGTTGTTGTGTTGGCTGACTCTGGCTTGATGCAGTCTGGCGACATTTTCTTTATGCTCATAGACCTGAAAATTACTCTTATCAAACTTTGCGAGGGAAATAGGGCGAAGAGAATGCAGGAATTGAAGGATGCCTTAGAATTGAAGGACTTCGAGGTGACAATGGTACTTTTCATTCTGCGTTATTCTAGACTAACTTGGACCAGAAGAATGGGCTATATAACTGTTTATTTGCATGTATGCTGTCGCCAAATATCACAGCATATGTTACTGATACGCAGCATCATATAATGGTATGGCTTCGAAGTCCATTGTTCAGCACCGCTAAATTGTTTCAGGACTTCATTACCACTCATTCCGATGTCTTCAAAATCCCTCCTGGAATGCTTGAGGATGTCGAACTCAGAGCTCAGTTGGGCAAATCAGTCACAAAGCTACTTACAGGCATTCGGAGTGTCATCAAGAATGCCGTATGTCTCGCTACTTTGTTGATGTTGTAAGGCCGTGGTGTGAGCTCGAAGTGTAAAGTGCACAAGTAAAAGCAGACATTGAAACAAGAGGAAAGGATGCGATGAAGGTGAGGAATCTTGACTGTGGGTGAAAACACTAAAGAAAGGGGGCTCTACAGCAAGACCTGGATACGAGAATACAACTCGACCCAAAGGACAGCTACTGAGAGAAGTTCCTCGCGAATAAGGTGGAGGGAAACTCTGTCAACTAGACGGGCGCTGGTAGACGCGGGAAAGTAACGCGCGAGATGCGCGCGTGAGCGAGAGATGCGGAGGGTACGCGCATAAGCGGGCGCGCGCTTGAACGATGAAGGAGAGGAATCCTTAAGAGAGTAGCAAGGGCACAGGTGTCAAACAGTGGAGGAGTATAATCGGATTTCTAGTATTGGAGGGAGAACTATACACTTTGCAGTATATCAAGATAAGGGGAAAGTAAGTACCAGAACCGAAGGAATCCTCCCTTTATTTAAGAAGGGAGATTACGCTATGCGGCGCGCTTCCGAGCGCGCTCCCGAACCGAGTAACCATATCAACTTCTAAATATATTCTAAGTTTAAATAGACTCTCTGTATGTAAGCGCGGAGGTCGGACCGAAGGTTCGTTAATTCAATGAGAGAGGTAAAAATAATGCACCAGTAAATCAGCAAGGACAAAGGACAGAGGGACGGACGGTAGGAGCGCGCACGCGAAGGGCGCGCGTGCGTGTGCGATGTGCGAGTGAGGCGCATACGTAGGGCGCGTGTGCGAGAGCGCGAATGACTGGTCCTTAGGATGTGAGCTGATACAGGTAGGGAATTAAATGGGTAAGAAGGCCGCATATCCGGCATTGAGAGGCGCGAGTCTCTACAGCGATGCGGACACAACTTTTGAGAGACTTTCTGACGTTCTTGGAGCGGTGACTGATAGGGTATATTTTGCTGCTATCAATGAGAATACATGAGATGTATATATATGTTTTGCGATACCTGTCTGGGCCGGATCGAACACGAAAATAGTACATGGCGTAGTGAAAATAACTGGTGGCAAGGAAAATACTTGGTGGCGAGGAAAATATGAGTGCAAAGTAAGGTACATAATGAAAAAGCGGAAAGGTAAAATGAAAAGAAGAAATGTATCCGCATGACTCGGATGTGAAGAGTAATGCTTCTTCACATCTGTTTGGTCATGTGGAGGTTTTGCGAATGACGGTTCTCTGATTTCCTTTTGGAGCTTTGGTCAGGGCGCAGAGGATATACCATCCTTACATCCCCTCCCTACTTCGAATATCGACCGTCCTCAGTCGATCTTCAAACAAAATAAACTAAAAAATGTAGTGCATAGTAAGGTAGAAGGAGTAGAATTGAGGAAAGGAAAATTGAGAGAGACATCTAATCTTGTTTGTCTTCAATACCGGAAAGGGCTTGAATGTCGATGAATTGTGTGACTTCAATGGATGTTTGAGAGCAAGGATGATATGGAATGAGACAGAAAGCGGCGAATTTAAGTTTGGAGATAGATCCATCTATTTCTGCAAGTCGATAAGAACCGCCTTGAGAGCGCGAGAGTACAATCATTGGACCAAAATAACGTGGCTTGCACCTAGCATTTGATGCCGCCTCGATTTTCTTGTTTGAGACTAGAACTAGTGAGCCGGGAGGGAAATTGTGATCATGGATTGTGTTGGTGAATCGTCGTTCGAAGTCTTTAGCAGATGCGAAACGAGATTTGAGCAAGCGTTCATGAGCTATAGCTGTTACAACAACGTTACATGAGTCCCCTTGCCACCCTGCCCTTACCTCCTGCACGAGGCTAAACTGCGAACGATACCTAGGCCTCGCCTGCCTTTGGTATAGAACACTGGATAGAACACTGGATAGAACACAGGATAGAACACCGGACCGATATAGAAGAGAACTCCGGAAGACGCCGGATTAGATAAGCGGTCTGGACCGCTATGACGACGAAATGACGACATAGGTCTAGAAGACCTATTCCTGTTATCAAGATAGAAGGCAAGCCTCGTGTTGCCTCATGTACTGATAGAAGCCCGCCTCATGGCCGCTATCTCTGACTCGATAGATAAGCAGATTAGAACCCAGCTTCAAGCTGAGCTTAGATACGATAGAGTAGCCTTATATAAGGTCGACGATTAAAGTAGATGTTCCTTACTTTAATCTTACTTGGTTTTCCCTTGAAACCTCTTGTCTCGCATAAAGCTACCTTGCTTGACATCCGGCTCGCACCTTCGGAAGCTTGTCTTACGACCACGAACCTTCCGTCTGTAACTGCTATCATCGCCCCACAAGGCGTACGCAACTTCTGCTCTTCTGTGGAAGCCGACAGAACTCAGCATCCTGAAAGCCGTCTTCTCGGCCTTTGCTGTTTAGCCCATCCAAGTACGAACACGACCTAGTGTCGTAACAAAAGATTAAAGTCTTCACGCACGTCACCATCTGTGACGTCCTGAACGCACCTGCCTCCCACCAGAGCTTGTAGAACCAGAAGATCTCAGATCTCAGATTGCACCGGCCTGACCAGTCGAGGAACCTAAAGAACCGCTGTCACAGTAGAAGACTTCCTGCAGGGAACACTACGAAGAAGAATAGAACCATTTCCAGCATGGCAACATTCACCAGAAACACCTTTGCCGCTAGACACCTGTCCGGAAAGGAGACTCGCATATATCTGCGAGAGAAGAAATGTTTTGTGTGCCACAACACTGGCCACAAAGCCGCGGGCTGTCCTCAATGGACCCGAACCCCACGGAGAAAGATGATCGAAGAAGAACCCCGCTTGCGCACCATCAAGGTGGCCGGGACGAAGAAAGAACTACGGGTGAAAGCCACCCTGATCTCCAGAAAGAGAACTGCCCCAGTCTCGACTACCATGATTGTAGACTCGGGGGCGTGCGAGTCCTTCGTTCATAAGGACATGGTCACGCAGCTAAAAGTCTCGACGCACCAGCTTGAGCAGCCCCTTATGCTCTCGAACGCTGACGTAACCGACTTCGGAAAGAAGCCGATAGAGGAATATTGCATCCTCACATTCCAAATCGACGAACGGGTGATAACCGAAAGGTTTTACCTTGCCGAACTTGCTCCTCAAGACAAGTTCTTGCTCGGATTGCCTTGGCTTCGCAGCCAGAACCCCGCCATCAACTGGATGACTGGCACGGTGACTCTCAAGAGCACCGCAGATTCCCGAAAGAAGGAAAAGGAGATTGATTCTGATCGGAAGAAGAACGGCAAAACGCCACTCTTCCAGAAAGAAGAGAAGGAGACGAAGAAAAGGGAACGATCAGTGTCCCCAAGAACTCCCAGAACCCCCAGAACCGCTAGTGCTTCTATCAGCCTAGCTCCGACCACCAAGATCGCACCGGTCCCCGAGGAACCGCAGTATTCTAATCCCTCAACGATCGTACCACGGCCCACGAAAACCGTGTTGAAAAAAGATTCGCTGCCAAGAATAGACCTTGCAGCCAGATACAACGAACAGAAGAGACCGGCCACTGATCCGGAGACAACTCAGAAGAAAACTTCTAGACCGGCTTCGATATTCGACCACGCTTATCTCGAAAAGCCTCCTATGAAGAAGATTGTACCTGCTCTTCAGCAGACGAAGATTGAACCGGCTGTTGAGCCGATGAAGAAAGATCCCGTACCCGCCCGATATGAATTCTCGGCGGAGCCTGCGTCTGTCCTTGGGAAGGGACGCGCAATGATGACAGAAGAACCGCCTGTTTCCAAGGCGCTGAGACTGGAACCCGAACCAGCCCAAATACGGATGGAAGATAGATTTGTCTTTTCCGGAGAACCGATATCCGTTCTCGGAAAAGGAAGAGCGGTTCAAACCGCAGTACCACCTGAAGCCAAGAAACTCAGGTTTTATGAAAGTCCGGCTGATGATACCGACACAGCCGATGAACTCCACGCACCGAATTCCCTCAACCTTACCACGACGTCCCGGGAGATCTCCACTGAATATCCCGATGAAGCAATGACAATTGATCGCATCATCTCCGACGGACCCAGTTTTGTCCACTTCACGGACCTTAAGGTTAAAGACGAGGAAGACGATGATGATGAACCTCCGCAGTTCGTGCGGATGGTAGATTTAGGAGGAAACGATCTCAACCACGACGGCCCTGACTCGGGCCTCGACTTCTAGAAGATGAATATAGTCGGTGACCATACGGCTTAGGAAGGGGGTAAAATCCCTCAATTTGCTTTTATTTTCCACACTCCCGACTCCGACCACTTCTGATTTCCGATTTCGATACCCCTAGCCTCCGGCACGAGGTTAAACTGCGCGAGCCTCCGGCACGAGGTTAAACTGCGCGATCCTCCGGCACGAGGTTAAACTGCACGATGGTCCGCAATGACCTAAAAACTATGCACGTCCGTAACTGACGTAAAACTATGAACTGAAGACTGCCTTGTCTCAGAAGAACGTCCGAGATGACGTAAAAACTATTGGACAAAGGACGAACTCCGGAAAACTCCTGCAAGCTTCGGAACCCCTTATCCACTGATCTCTTCGATAACACCCGCGTATAAGAACCACGATCTTAAACGAAAGGTTAAGAAGACCCCCGCGTATTCCACGCATAGAACCTTCGATATCTGATGTGAACATCTAACAAAAAGATAGAAGAAGAAGATCCTCCGGAACGAGCCTAAACTATCAAGAGACGAACTCCATGGAAACTCCTGCAAGCCCACGGAACCCTCGAGAACCCGACCCATCATGGCAATGACTACCACCCTCTGATGACGAACCTTAGATCAAACAAAAGGTTATAGAAGATCGCACCTATCACGGCACCTCCCCTCTGATAGCGGAAAATGAGGCATCGATAAGCCCTCACGATTGAACCTTGATAGGAGATAGAAGTTAAGAAACAAAAGATAAGCATGAATCAAACGGAGCTTGAATCGATCTGGAAGAAGATATAAACCCTGACTTCCCCGAACATCCTTTCCACGAACCTCCATCATGACGACCTCTATTGAAGAAAACTCTCCCGTCATTGTAACACTGAAGGACTCCGACTACGGACGAATCCTCAGAACGATTGAGAACAGCGCTTTCAATGAAGCAGCTATCTTAACACCCGCGTACTCCCAAGTGATCGACGACATCCTTGGTGAACATGACGCCAGACTTGCAGCAGGCACCTCCCTTGCCGTCTGCATTATACGAACCACGAAGCTACTGGAAGATGTAGCCAATCGTGTTGACCTTGATGAAGAGACGAAGAAACTCGCCGTCATTCATCTACAGAAACGGATCCGCGGCCTCGCACTCCATCTACTCCCGCTTGACTTCCCCGACATCGCGAACCAAGCTGTTAAGATTGTAGAAACCAGAAGAGCCAAAGAAGAAACCCGTCCGGTACGCCTGCCTAGAAAGCGAAAGGCTACCACAGATTGTACCCGCACAACGCCATGCAAGCGCTGCGGAGGATACGGACATCATTGGAAGAAGTGTCCCGACTATGTTTGTTGCATCTGCGATGAACTCGGACCGAACCATTTGTCCATACATTGTCCTGGACTCAACGGACGCATTGTCCTACAAGAGTTTTCAGATGAAGAGAAGTTTTTCGAAGCTCTCTCTGATTGGGAGCACAACCACAAGGCGCTCACGGACCTAGAACTTCGGCATCCTACCGAACTGTCCCTTGACCCTGAAACTCCCCCCGTACCTTCCACCTCCACGAAACCGGCGCTGCCGTCCTTGACAATGGAAGAAGTCTTAGATAATCAAAGTCGGTGACTTTGACCGTAGTAGTGGGGTAATGTTACAACAACGTTACATGAGTCCCCTTGCCACCCTGCCCTTACCTCCTGCACGAGGCTAAACTGCGAACGATACCTAGGCCTCGCCTGCCTTTGGTATAGAACACTGGATAGAACACAGGATAGAACACCGGACCGATATAGAAGAGAACTCCGGAAGACGCCGGATTAGATAAGCGGTCTGGACCGCTATGACGACGAAATGACGACATAGGTCTAGAAGACCTATTCCTGTTATCAAGATAGAAGGCAAGCCTCGTGTTGCCTCATGTACTGATAGAAGCCCGCCTCATGGCCGCTATCTCTGACTCGATAGATAAGCAGATTAGAACCCAGCTTCAAGCTGAGCTTAGATACGATAGAGTAGCCTTATATAAGGTCGACGATTAAAGTAGATGTTCCTTACTTTAATCTTACTTGGTTTTCCCTTGAAACCTCTTGTCTCGCATAAAGCTACCTTGCTTGACATCCGGCTCGCACCTTCGGAAGCTTGTCTTACGACCACGAACCTTCCGTCTGTAACTGCTATCATCGCCCCACAAGGCGTACGCAACTTCTGCTCTTCTGTGGAAGCCGACAGAACTCAGCATCCTGAAAGCCGTCTTCTCGGCCTTTGCTGTTTAGCCCATCCAAGTACGAACACGACCTAGTGTCGTAACAATAGCTAAGTCCTGATCTTGTTTTGCCAACTGATGTGCGCAGATAGCAAGAAGTTCTTGTGTGGAGAGGAGACGGCTGATTTCGGGGAGAAGAAATGTTGCATCAACAATGTCGAAAGGAAGAATTGGCTCGATTCCATGGGCTAGGAAGAATGGGAGACCTGTGCTTTTCTGTGTAGTAACACGGTCCGCCCAAAAGACATGAGGTGCGAATAATGGCCACTGAGTGATATCTCCATCACAAGCTTTGACCAGTGAATCCCGGATGGTCCGGTGGGAGCGTTCAACAAGACCGTTAGCGCGTGAGTTGTAGGCTGATATCTGGATGTGATTGATGTGATACTTCTTTGAAAGCCAGTTGATTGCTGCTATGAATGGTGTGCCATTGTCCGTTACGATCTCCTCTATTCCTCCCCATCTACACAAAATTTCCTCGAATATGAAAGCTCCCAACGTGCGCCCTGTCTCCGTCCTTAACATACACCACTCAGGCCAATTTGATAGTGAGCAGTGAGCTTGGACCAGGTATGTGTATCCTTGAGCAGTGGGCATGTACATGTAGTCTGTGAAGGCCTTCCGAAACAAAGGAGCGGGGACAGCGATGGTGGGAGGCATAATCACATGTTCATTTGAGCGGATTTGACATTGATGGCAGGTGCGAATGAACCAAGCAACATCTTTTTCTAGGGAGGGCCACCAATAGCAGTCTGCAATCGTGCGTCAAGTAGCATAAATGCCTCTATGGCCAAGCTGATCGTGGGCTTGCTGTAAGATACAATAACGATCAGTACCGAAGATGACAAGTTGGTGTCGTTGCGAAGGGTTTTTGCACCAGAGGTGTTTGTTGTGGATAAAGTACTGAGAGGCTCGTTTGACAAATCGAGGACGAAGGGAAGGTGGTAAACTGGTTGGAACACTCATTGTTTCAAGATAGCCGTGGATGGCTGAAAGGTCTTGATCTCGTTGGATATGGGTGGCGTCAATGGGAATCTGAAGGTCAAGAGTATGCGTCAGAGACTCAGTAGCTGCGAGAACAACACCGTTCTTCATCAAAATCTCATTACTATATTCCCCGCTCTTTTCAACCCATGCACTGCATCCCAAAATGCTGTCCAGCCACTCTTCTACCTCTTCTGACGTCTCTTCGTCATCTTCTTCTGGAACTGGAGGTCGTCTTGAAAGACCGTCAGGTCCACGATGTTTGGATCCCGGAATGTGCCTAAGTTTGAAATCAAACAAAGATATACCAGCTAACCAACGATTCATAGCGGCATTAGGCTGAATATCCGGATTGCTAAGCATTCCTTTGAGATATTTGGCGTCCACCTCGACGGTGAATGTCTTAAGGCCAATAAGCCAGACTTTGGTGGCTTGAAGGGCGTGAAAAAGGCCATATAGTTCTATTTTGGCCTGAGAATATCTTGATTCACGATCGTTCCAGGTAATAGAACCGAAATGTGCTGGACGACGACAGCCACTATTGTCGAGTTGGAGCAGTATCCAGCTGCACGCAAGGTAAGATGAGTCCACTGCGAGGATTACTTCATTAGATAAAGAATAACTAATGGGTCGTATCACAGGGGAAATGAGGGCTGCGGCCTTAAGCTTGTCCATGGCGTCCTGAGCTTCATAAGTCCATTCAAAAGGGATGTTGGCACGTGTGAGGTTGGTAAGGGGACGGGAAATGAATGCGAAGTTCTTGATCCAAGTGCAAATGGTACCCATAGTCCCGAGAAAACCACGCACTTCGGTTTTTGTTGTGCAGGAGGGCCAGTTCTTGATTTTCGAGACTTTCATCTCATCTGGGATATGTCCTTCATAAGTACATTTCTGTCTGACAACTAGGACTTCTGGAACACATAGAAAGAGCTTTGTGGCTGATACTGTAGCTCTCGCATGCTTCAGACGATGCAAAACACGATTTGCATCTACACAATGCTCCCAAACGAACTTTCTGATGCCCACATTTTCAGGGACAACTTTGTACGAGCCATCTGGTAGCTCATATTGTGTGCGAGGTCCAAGGATGTTGACATCGTCCTGAAAGTTTGGTGCAATCTCTATCTCGGCTTGTAATATGAACACAACGTCATTCTGAAAGACTGCTGGCGAGTCTGTCCAACCTTGCGGTAAGATGGTGAGTCGAAAGGTGCCGAGGGGAGTCTGAAATGTGGTGATGTCACGGGATTCTTCTGCAAGTGCGCAATGGTCGAATCCAACGAACAAGTCCATCATGGAGTAGATAGTGCGTCCCATGCATTGTTCTGCAAAGAGTTCGACATAGGGCATTGTAGCAGTGTCCTTGACGGTTATGGAGTTTAATTCTTGGAGGTCGTGGACAATACGGACGGCCCCACTTTTCTTTGCAACACAGAACCACCGGGATTGGTAGGATGAGTTGGACGCTTCATACACACCAGAAGCTATCTTCGACTTGATGAGTTTGATAACTTCTTCCTTAATGCCAGGTGGAATGGGAGGCTGGCGATGGACCCAAGGAGTGTGTTCGATGGTTGGAATAATGACCGGAGGGAAGTAGTCATCGCGGAAGCAGCCTTTCTCAGTTTCATCCCAGGCGAGTGCCAGCTCATTATTGGTGAGGACTTGAGCAGCTAATTTACGTTCCTCGGGCCATAGGAACTCGTTCTTGAGGATTCCGAGTTCGTCCATACGTTCTTGGGTTAAACGGGAGCCGGGATGGAATGTTGGAGGATTTGGGGAGAGACATTGGAGGGATTGGAGTGGGTCTTCTGGGATGCATCGAATGATGCGGGCATGGGCGGGCATTGTTGTTGCTACAGGTTTGACTTTGTTAGCTACTCTTTTATAAACAAAAATATGATGGCCTGGATCAATGTCGAAGTTTTCTTGTAGCACGAGTTCAGCGAAGGCGGAGATTGTTATTGATGGAATGGGAGAAAGGGTGGAATGACTTGATGGCATGGTAGGTGTTTGTTGAGTTTGTTGGCAGGATAGCGTAGGGAAAGGAGGGTTTGATAGCGTGATAAATGTCCGTCGAGCTTGTTGGCATGATGGTGTAGGGGAAAGAGGGTTCAATAGCGTGATAAATGTCCATTGAGCTTGTTGGCAGGATGGTGTAGGGAGGGATATGTGGGGAGACATGGAGAAGACAGCTGCTGTTAGTGCAAGGGATTGCGGTGGAGATGGCCAAGGACGAGTGAGCGTGGCGATGGTGCGAGTGTTGGAAGAGTTGAGAGGATCCGTGATGGTGATGTAGACATTGTCGTTATTTTCAGACTTTGAGAGGCGGACAAGTTTCTGCCAGGGTCATCCTAAAAGTAACCTGTAGGGCGCATCTGGCACGACGTAAGCATGTACCCAGGTTTTTATACCTTCTACCTCTATTTCCAACGTCTCTAAGCATCCAGCCATCTCTTGGCTCCCTCCGTTTGCGGTCTGCATGCGCATGCGCACATTCTGGTTGATAGGTGCATTGGTCTTCTTCCAAACATCTTCTCGAATGATGACAATCTCAGAGCCTTCATCCAGTAGCCCTAGCTCAGATTGGACACCATTGATAGTGACATGAAGCTCCCGCAGGGGTGTGGCGTGCTCGATCTGCGCTGGTGGCAAGGTACTCGTGGTGACGCTGTTGACTGATGGAGGTGTGGTTGGCACGGGGACTCAGTGCGTTCGACAATGATCTACTGCTTCCTTTCGTAGTTCTGGACTTACTGCGAGAAGGTCAGAGATGGTGAGGTTTGGTACTACTGTCTCTAGCATGGTTTTGAAGATGCGTTGAGTCGCATCTGGAGCTCTGGCCTTAGATTCGTACTTGAACGTGGGAATTTTGAGGTTTTCAACGATGAGCAGCTCAGAAGGTTTCGAAGGTGAGATGACTGGTGGAGGGAGAGTGTGTTCCTTGGGCACGTTTTCTATGGTAGGTACGGCTTTAGCTTTGGACCTGGTTACGGCTAATACTTCTCCTTCTTGGACATCTTCTTCCTCTATAGTGACCACAACTGCGTGGTTTTTGATGACGGGATCGCATTGGAGGAAGTACGACTCAGAGACAAAGGCTGAGGAGGGGATTTCAGAAATGGTGGCAGTCGGGAGAGTGTTTTCACGTCGTGACATTTCGATGGGGATAGCGTTGGATCCGGAGGCAGGTGTGGGAGGTGCATGGATGGCGTATCTTGCATCAATTGCCTGCCTTAGGGTCTCATTTCCAGTTTGGCGTATCCGCGTTTGGTCAGGGTAGGCAAAGAACTGCCCATCTCGAATGATATGTCCTGCTCACAAATATTCTCCAGCAACTGAGCATGTGTGTATGGCGTGAGGCCTGCCACAGAAAAAGCATTGGGAGTTCGTTTGATGGTTAGTGGAGGATTGGAGAGGAGGAAGGGGAAGGTAGGACAGGGATGGCTGGCTGGAGACGGTACTGACAAGGTGATGTGCTTTTGGGGATGGCCAAGCTTGAGCTGCGAATGGTAGTAGACCTGCAAGATTTGTATAACAAATGGCATAGGCGACATTGGCAATGTCGAGCCCATGCATTTTCCTTGCCCACATATTACAGTGACCTATCTCCGTATAATACGAGGGAACGGACGTGCAAAATATCCCGTATGATACGGGCCAGCGGATCATGGGCCCATGATAAAAATATCCTCGACTATGACAGATGGGCCAGGAGGGAAATTATTCCCAATGGAGGCGGGTGGGCCCATGCAGGGAATATATAGAGTAGATGAGTGGGCCGATGTACATGAATATTCGGTAGATGGGTGGGCCGAGGTAGTTGGATATTATGCAGATGGGTGTATTAAGGTAGATGTGTATGAGATAGATGGGTAGGTACTTGTTATCACATTCACGGGTGGGCCCAGATGCATATTAAATTAGACGGGTGGGCCGAGAGTGTTTTATACAATATTTCATTAGACAGGTGGGCCGAGGGTGTTGTATGGGATATTGTATTAGATGGGTGGGCCGAGGGTGGTATAAAATATAGACGGGTGGGCCCATGTGTATCATAATTGTAGACATGATGGAGCTGAGGTAGTTGTACATCAACCAAATCAGAGGAGGTAATAAATCAAAGTTTCCGAGTTCCTGGAGCAGCAGGTGATCTCTTGACATGGCCTTTGATGGTGCACAGGTTGTCTTGCAGAATGTGGAATCTGGGGTGCAAGGCTTGTGTTGCCTTATGAGACACCCACTTCCGGCCACCGAAATTCTCTGAGTTCCGAGTTCCGAGACCCGGGACTCAACACATAATTTAGTTAATACTTTCCGTGTTAAATGGCCAACCGAAGTTGAGATGTTTCTGAAGAGAGCAGCAGGTGCTCTCTTGACATGGCCTTTGATGGCGTGTAGGTTGTCTTGCAGAATGTGGAATCCCAGGTGCGAGGCTTGTGTTGCCCTACAAGAAGCCAAGTTCCGACCACCAAAATTTGAGTCAACCGTACCGAGTTCCGGGACCCGGAACCTGGGAGTCGACAAATGAATATCTGATATCCAGCACACTTCCAATCAGGTAGTATTTCATTGAGCAATGGATGATAATACATCTTTGACAGCCAAAATTATCCAAGGCTCCCTTTTCTGATCCTTACTATCTCCACCCCCTTTAACACCAAAGTCTGGACATCCAGCATTCAGCGTCTGATTTCCCAAGATCAACATCCAGCATGAACATCTCTTCCCCTTCCACTCCTGATAGCATAAACATCTGGTGCACTTGGGCCCTGACTGTCACTTATGAAGCAGGGGAATATACCGAACAGAAATTCAAGGCAGAGAAGACTGGAGGAGACCCAGTGATACATTCTCCCAACCTAGACACTGATTTGGTGATGGCATGCAATCGCTTGGCTGATGTACTCATAAAGGCATATAAAAATCCCAGTGGGTCTTCCTGCAGATTCGAAAAATTCGTTTTATCATTCAAATTCCTGCATGACAGTTCAGATGCAGATGGATATTGCAAGATATAGCAAATTGATCTCCCCGAAGGACACCGGGCATAATGAACAGAGAGAGGCGAAGTTGCTTGAGAGGTGTCCTCCTGGCCATGAAGGCAAAAAGTTGGTCGACAAACCTGCCACAATTCTCAATGCATCTGGTCACATGGTACCTCCCAGACACCCTGACCGACACCACCCAGGTGTGTAATATACATTGTTACTCAATGGATATTGAATATCAAATGGAACCTACAGAAGGAAATCAGGGAGGCCACCGATTTGCTCGCTCCAAGCCTTGAAAAAAGTGTAAGGGCTGATGGCAATTGGCGAACTAATCAAAAGTGGTTCAAACGGGGCTCGGACAATGTTAGCACAACTCCTGGATGCATCAATTTATCTCCGGCATGGTTTCAACAGGGACACAAGGTAGGATCTGATGAGATGGTGATTCCAGTAGTCATACTCACCAATCCCAAAGAATGTGTCTGATCCGGAGGTATCTGCATCATTGAAGGGACCTTCCTGCGAGAATATCCTCAAAGCCATTGCAAGGCTAGCAGCCATCGCGTCTGCGGCACGATAATTGGAATTCGGGACTTGACATATGGGAGTCCCAAGTGCCGGGGTACTGAGTCCTGAAACCCGGAACTTGGCACTCAATATTTGAGACTGGGAGAAGATGTATAAATATGCTTGAATTGACATTTGTGATTGCTGTACACATTTGACAGAACCCTGAACCCCAACATTGTGGACTCCCCGGGTTTCAGGGTTCAGGACTTGTGACTCGGAATTCAATACTTTGTTCTGAATACCGAGACCCGGAAGCCCAGGTCCCGAGTCCCGAATTTTGGGGTTCAGGGTTCAGTGACCCAGAGCTCAGCAACCGTGTCGGGTGTCAGGGTATCCCGAACATTGGGAATCACATGTGTCAGTGTTTCATGTTTCATGGTTTGTGTTCCGTGATTTGGGAATCGGGCGTCAGGGACTCGGTATTCAGAACAGTGTCAAGTCCCGAGTGATGAGTCCCGAACCCCGAGTGATGAGTCCCGAGTCCCGAATGTGTTCGTGTTCCATGATTCGGGAATCGGGCGTCAGGGACTTGGTATTCAGAACAGTGTCGAGTCCCAAACCCCGAACCTTGAGCTCCGAGTCCCGAGTCCCAAACATGTTCATGTTCCTGTTCCATGATTCGGGAATCGGGCGTCAGGGACTTGGTATTCAGAACAGTGTCGAGTCCCAAGCTCCGAGTCCTGAACCCCGAACCCTGAGTCATGAGTCCCAAACCCTGAGCTCTGAGTCCCAAGTCCCAAATGTGTTCCTGTTCCTGTTCCATGATTCGGGAATCGGGCGTCAGGGACTCGGTATTCAGAACAGTGTCGAGTCCCGAGTGACGAGTCCCGAACCCCAAATCCCGATGTTCGGGACTTGGGACTCGGAGCTCAGGGTTTGGGACTCATGACTCGGGGTTCGGGACTCGGAGCTCGGGACTCAACACTGTTCTGAATACCGAGTCCCTGACGCCCGATTCCTGAATCACGGAACACGAATAGATATTTGGAAGTTGGTATGTGATTTTCAGTACTCATTACATCATGTATGGAACATAGATTTCAAAATTCTGAACTCAGTGACTAGGGCTACTCTCCTCTGCCTATCTTCAATCTGTCTAGGATGGTGGCATACATCTGCATCTCTGCCATCATATCACAGATGCCCTCCTGTTGCTCCTCAAGCAATATCAGGAGGTGTTCTCTAATCCACCTCAGTCCCATCAGTGCTGGAACTGAGGTTTGATCCACCTGCTCTGGAAGAGTGAGACCATCATTCTCAACACCACCCTAGAACAGATTAGTCATGAATCATGGAAATGGAATAAAATTCTTACTAGCCAATGCTAGTAGTGAAAGATACAGCAAGTCATTACCTGATCCAATTGTCATGGTTCATTCGGGATTGCAGTTTGTCTCATCCACCATGGAGTATTATAGTTGTATACAATCCGGGATGGATCTCCCGGATCTGCGACATCATGAAACTCACATAGGTGGGATGAAAAGATGTGGTCCAGAACCATGTTCCAGGTGTTACAATAACATTTAGAGAGGCCCCTATACTCATTTTCCTTTTGCTTCTTAAACGGGCCGTCCGTACCACGCTTATCTCTTATCATGCCTATCTCTTATCTTGCCAAGCGGGCTGTCCGCCTCTTCTTTGCTTCTATCTTGATAACACATTTACAAGCTCCGCTTGAACACTGGTATATAAACCTACCTACCCATGGTTGTATTCTTTACTTTAATCTACTGGGTTTTACCTGGAACATTGTCCTTCAGTAAGGTCTCCAACCTTACTGTCTAAGAACCACTATTCTAAGGGAGTCAGCGACACTCGCCTTAGCCGGAATACTTGATCTCTCAATCGAGAGCAGACTTACGTCTATCTGGCATCCTGCCGATTGTCTACTCAGACAGAGATAGCTCGACTCATCCCAGTCGTAACACCAGGTGTGTCCAGGAAACAACTGAAGAATATGAGCGACTGGGCTGGGAACAACCGAAATGATGTTCCTTTGTATGATAAGGATCAGCTCAAAATAGGCCGGAGTTTTGAGCTAGTGTGGATACTTGCTATTTCTACTTATAAGGAGCCCATACTTTCAAAACATCGAAATTTAATAATCAGACACCTGGAGTAGATTTAAAATATATTCACTATCATATACCTAAATTTACAAAACAATCCAACAAGAATTGAGTGCTGAGGAAGTGAAATAGATAAGAAATTGAGTGTGGGAAAGTTCAAAGACCCAAAACATCGAAAATGATCAGTTGGACAGTAGCAGGACTTTAATGCTGGGTCAACTCAGATATATACCACATTACTTCCACAAACCTCTAATCTTAGGGCAGTATGTTATATAGGTTCCTTTAGTAGTCCACCATATATCCTACATATTTTGAATGATATATTTGACCTGTACCATATATAAATGTGACTTTGTGTAAAAATATGTCAATTGTCACTTTTCACAGATGTCATTTTACTTGTCATTCAGTCAGTCCTTCATGGATCTTTCTAAAACTTCAAATACATCATCTGGGACATATATGAGAGGTATAACAGGTATCTGATCACTTATCACAAGCTTGATTACTATGTAGGCTTCTTATCAGTAGAAATACCCCCTGTACATCAGATATCAAATTTGTGCCCTATGTAGGGCTGATCCTTGGCACAGAATATATGTGTGAATGTACTACTTGTAATATATGAGCAGGGCTGGTTATTTATGCAAGAGTAAGATGCTGAAAAACATCAGAAATGTCAAAAGTGAGATTTTCTATGTTTTTGTTTTGTACTGATATATCAGTCCTATAATAATGGATATCTATGCACTACAGTAATCCATGCACCAGACTTCCCTTATAATTGTAGTAAATGATACATTAATTCTACAGGGACAGGTGCAGCAAGACCATCACTGCCGTCAAGGCACCTACACCTGCATCAGCTCGTATGTCACTTGAATTTTCTATGACCATTTGACCTCATTTCCCACTTGTAGGAGTTCCATCATCAACCTCCGGAGTTTCTCATTCGGCACTTGATGTGCCCATGGCAATGGCTATTCAGGATGGTGCAGCTCGAATTGCAATTCTTGAGGCTTGTGTGGCAGAGCAGGATGGTAAGATTGACACCCTGCAATGCCTCCATGAAGGTCTTCAACAAGAAATCATCCTCCGGCACCCATCATTTCCACTTCCGGACCCCCCTGCCAATGCAACATCCTTGTTGCTTCATCAACCAGTCCCCCCTTCCATGTCACCCCCCAAATCAGCACTTCCTCCTCTCATTGATCTGTCGATGGCAGGGATGGAGCTCACCCCCCCAAAACTCGAGGATCCTCCTGCCATTGAGGTCTCATGTTTGAGCACAGCCAAGTTGAACCCAAGGGTCCACAGATGTCCGTAGAATAAAAAAGACCATTTAAGAAAGTGGTGCTGCCACTGTTCATTTGCATTGAGTTGGCAAAACATTATTTTTTGACCCAGATACAAACTCAGTTTTCTACCACAAATCACCGGGTCTCAAAATCCGAACACCCAAAACACGAAGCTCAGGATTCAAGACTCGAAACTAGCAAAAATGTGTGAAATTTCTATTTCCTTGGACATTTCACTGATTTCCGAGTTCCGAGTTCCGAGTGCTGAGTGCTGAGTGCCGAAGCTTGAAACTTGAAATCGGTGGAAAATGAAATCTCGCAACAATGTACACATGAACATGTTTCATTTCCATAAACAATTCCCCGAGTGTCATGTACCGAGCCCCGAAACCCAAAGCCTGAAGCCTGGACTGTGTTGTCAGGTTAGTACAAGACACTCGGTGAATTGTCAAAGGAAATGAAACATTTTCATGTGTACATTGTCGCGAGATTTTGTTTTCCACTGATTTCAAGTTCCAAGCTTCAGCACTCAGCATCCGGCACTCGGAACTCGGAACTCGGTGCTCGGAACTCAGAACTCAGTGAAATGTCTAAGGAAATAGAAATTTCACAATTCCCTGAGTTAGTACAAGACACTCAGTGAATTGTCAAAGGATATAAAACATTTTCATGTGTACATTGTTGCAAGATTTCGTTTTCCACTGATTTCAAGTTTTGAGCTTCGGCACTTGGCACTCGGAGCTCGGAACTCGGCGCTCGGAACTCAGAATTCGGCGCCCGGAACTCAAAACTCAGTGAAATGTCCAAGGAAATAGAAATTTTACAATTCCCCGAGTGTCGTGTACCGAGCCCTGAAGCCTGAAGCCCGGACTGTGTTGTCAGGTTAGTACAAGACACTCGGTGAATTGTCAAAGGAAATGAAACATCTTCATGTGTACATTGTTGCGAGATTTTGTTTTCCACTGATTTCAAGTTTCAAGCTTCGGCACTAACCCGGAACTCAGGACTCGATTTTTGAGATGAAAGACATTTTTCAAACATGTTTGAATCAACCTTTCATATATCCATAAACATTTTACCAACTCCCGAACCCCGAAATTGTGGACTGCCGGGTCTTGGGGGTCGGGGGTTGGTGCTCGGGACTTGGGAAATTTGGGGAGATCAATAAAATTTGATCTACAATAAATTTGATTTACAAACAAATTGATTTACAAACTTTTGAAAGATATCTGTGTTGTCTCACATATCGAGTCCCGAGTTCCGGGACCCCCGAACCCCAAAACCCAAGACCCGGTGTAGAGACTCGCGCCTCTCGATGCCGGATATGCGGCCTTCTTACCCATTTAATTCCCTATCTGTATCAGCTCACATCCTAAGGACCAGTCATTCGCGCTCTCGCGCGCGCGCCCTACGTACGCGCCTCACTCGCATATCGCACACGCACGCGCGCCCTTCGCGTGCGCGCTCCATAGGCCTTCGCGCTCCTACCGTCCGTCCCTCTGTCCTTTGTCCTTGCTGATTCACTGGTGCATTATTTTTATCTCTCTCATTGAATTAACGAACCTTCGGTCCGACCTCCGCGCTTACATACAGAGAGTCTATTTAAACTTAGAATATATTTAGAAGTTGATATAGTTACTCGGTTCGGGAGCGCGCTCGGAAGCGCGCCGCATAGCGTAATCTCCCTTCTTAAATAGAGGGAGGATTCCTTCGGTTCTGGTAGTTACTTTCCCCTTATCTTGATATACTGCAAAGTGTAGAGTTCTCCCTCCAATACTAAAAATCTGATTATACTCCTCCACTGTTGACACCTGTGCCCTTGCTACTCTCTTAAGGACTCCTCTCCTTCATCGTTCAAGCGCGCGCCCGCTTACGCGCGTACCCTCCGCATCTCTCACTCACGCGCGCATCTCGCGCGCCTTCGCATCGCCTTCGCGCGCGTTACTTTCCCGCGTCTACCAGCGCCCGTCTAGTTGACATAGTTTCCCTCCACCTTATTCGCGAGGAACTTCTCTCAGTAGCTGTCCTTTGGGTCGAGTTGTATTCTCGTATCCAGGTCTTGCTGTAGAGCCCCCTTTCTACCAGTGTTTTCACCCACAGTCAAGATTCCTCACCTACAACTGGAGCCCACCGCGAGGGGAACAGTCAGCAAGATCTACTTCTACGCACTTTCGCACTTAGCGCCATTTAGCGCATATACATAGGTCAATCCCTTTACATTGTCACAAGCTAACCATTTCTAGTCGCGCATTCTCGCGCCTCGCGCGCGCGCCTTTCCCGCGCTTCAATGCCCTTTAGAATGCCCATCCGCGGCACAGCAAACGCGCCCAAGTTCGACGGCACTACAGACAACCTCGCCGAGTTTATTGACACCTATGAGCAGCTCGCTGATGAAGCAGGACTCCAAGGACTTGATCGCATCAAAGGTATTATCCGCTACCTCGAACGCGATGATCGAGAACTATGGAAAGGCATGCCCAAAGCAGCAGTAGATGATTATGATGCATTCATGGCAGAAGTTAAGGTAATGTATCCTGGATGGGATGGTAAACGACGCTACGCGCTCGCAGACTTGCGCGCCATCGCGCGCGAATATGCTAACAAACCAATGCCCTCTTGCACAGAACTCAGCAATTACTTGCGCACATTCAGGAAGGTTATGCAGCCACTCATGGATGAAGACCGTATTGGAAAGGCCGAACGCGACCGCTTATTCATGGAAGGAATCCCCAGCAACACTCAGGCGCAAATTCGCTTGCGCCTTATGATCAAGTTCCCTGACCACCATCCATACGACCCATACCCATTTATGGACGTCTTTGCAGCTGCGCAGTTCCTATTAACTGCGCGCGCTTTTCCCGCGCCAAGCGCGCTTGTTAGCGCGCCCATAGTAGTGCCAATTGTGAACTTAGTCTCAGCGCAAGCACCAGTGCAAGCCATGGTGGCTAAGTGCAAGGATCACTATCACGCGAGCCGCGCAACGCAGGATACGACTACTAGCGCTAATGTGACAACTGGACTCTTCTATCGCGCATCCTCAGAAGTTGTACTTGACAAAAGGCCACCAGTTCCTACTCTCGCGCCTCATGCACGCGCTTTTCCCACGCCTTCGCGCGATTCACGCGCACCAGGACCATCAACCGCACCAGCACGCCAAGCCATACCAGACTGCATCGCTTTCGATCACGAACTCGAGCACGCGCTCGCGAAGCGCAACGAGAAGCGCATTGTAGGCGCCTCTTTGCCTTTATTATCAACACCATCTCCTTCACAATCTCCATCGCCATCTGCATCATCATCACCAATCGCATCGCCTATAGTCAGGGATGACTCTAAACATCTATTGCACACTAACGCGCCACTTGAAACACGCTCACCCATCTCCATCGCATCGCCAGGAGTCAGGGATGACTCTAAACATCTATTGCACAATAACGCGCCCATTGCGGAAGTTAGTAACGCGCCACCAGAAACACGCTCGCCTATCGCTATTGCATCGCTTAAGGAAGAAATCTCGCCAATCGCACCATCACCATCACCGCTATCACCGCTCGCACCATCAGAGGTCAGGGATGACCCTAAACATCTATTGCGCCTTAGCACGCCTATAGAGGAGCCTTCTAACGCATCAGAGGCTCAAGTTACACCTCACGTCGACCAGAGTTTGTCTCTGGTAATTCAATCTGTCACTAACGATCACGCGCACATCGCGCTTTTTGCTTCTAGCGACTATCGCTTGCCATTGAAGCATCCGTGCATCACGCTGCCCAACCACCAAACAGAGCATGTCTCAGGCGACCCTGGGGTGACTCAGGCGCACCACATCGCGCCTCAGGACGCGCAGTGTGCGCACCTAGAGGCATTGTATATTTACCCTCGTCTCATTTCGCGCTTTTTGTCTTTTTCATGTTTCAAGCTCTTAAGGAGCTATATGACAATTCCAAACACATTAACTTCATCTTCGCACCACCCCTTGTTCACGCGCCATGATCGCGCGCATCGCGCGATAATTCCCGCGCCTCGCGCATTCATTATTTTAGCAGAGTTTTTGCACTATCGCATTTCTATCGTTTCTCCCCTTTTAAATCACATTTCTGTCATTCCACGCGAAATATATTCCAATCAGTCATCCAGGCGTGACTTAGGCGCGCGCCTGACACATACATATGCGCCTAACTCCCCTATCATCATCTTTAACTTCGCACTTTCCACGTTTATTTGCATTCTTCACATTTTCGCTTACCATGTCGATTTTGTTACTGCACACCCTGACGTGCACTATTCCTTTTCACCTGTGCGCCTATTGCGCCTTGATAAACCACCCTTACAGCCCATTTGCGCAACATTTGCGCCTAATTCCACGCTATATATGTCCCTCGCTAACACATTTGCAGAGAAATGGCTGTTCCTCGCGTGTTCGGCCAATATAATCAAATTCGCGCGAAATCGCCCTAAGGCGCGCACATCGCGCGCATCCTATCAGCTTGTAGAGCACCTCTACACCCCTCGCAGCGCCTCCCACTGGCGCGCCTTTAACCTGCAGCGCGTTGTAGAGACTCGCGCCTCTCGATGCCGGATATGCGGCCTTCTTACCCATTTAATTCCCTATCTGTATCAGCTCACATCCTAAGGACCAGTCATTCGCGCTCTCGCGCGCGCGCCCTACGTACGCGCCTCACTCGCATATCGCACACGCACGCGCGCCCTTCGCGTGCGCGCTCCATAGGCCTTCGCGCTCCTACCGTCCGTCCCTCTGTCCTTTGTCCTTGCTGATTCACTGGTGCATTATTTTTATCTCTCTCATTGAATTAACGAACCTTCGGTCCGACCTCCGCGCTTACATACAGAGAGTCTAATTAAACTTAGAATATATTTAGAAGTTGATATGGTTACTCGGTTCGGGAGCGCGCTCGGAAGCGCGCCGCATAGCGTAATCTCCCTTCTTAAATAGAGGGAGGATTCCTTCGGTTCTGGTACTTACTTTTCCCTTATCTTGATATACTGCAAAGTGTAGAGTTCTCCCTCCAATACTAGAAATCTGATTATACTCCTCCACTGTTGACACCTGTGCCCTTGCTACTCTCTTAAGGACTCCTCTCCTTCATCGTTCAAGCGCGCGCCCGCTTACGCGCGTACCCTCCGCATCTCTCACTCACGCGCGCATCTCGCGCGCCTTCGCATCGCCTACGCGCGCCTTCGCGCGCGTTACTTTCCCGCGTCTACCAGCGCCCGTCTAGTTGACATAGTTTCCCTCCACCTTATTCGCGAGGAACTTCTCTCAGTAGCTGTCCTTTGGGTCGAGTTGTATTCTCGTATCCAGGTCTTGCTGTAGAGCCCCCTTTCTTTAAGTGTTTTCACCCACAGTCAAGATTCCTCACCTTCAACTGGAGCCCACCGCGAGGGACACTTCTGAGACAACCGGTCGGGTACTCAGACCCAACAGTCGTCGCAGAGCTAGAGAAGAAGCCATCGCCGCATTCGACAGAGCAATTGAATCAATTCTACCAGGACCCTTATTCTTTCAACCCGCGCGCGGTCGCTCGCGCAACATCTCAGAACCGCCACGACCAGATCTAGCGCTCTTAGCGCGCGCGCCAAGACAGCCGATATCGCCAGTCACGCCATCACCGGAAGAATCTGTCAAAGAAGAGTCGTCCGACGACTTTGAAGCAATAGATAACCCAAGAAGCCAAGTTCCCGGAGCGTTCCTCCATACGCCCAACCAACCTCCTTTTATTTCTTCTGACCTATCAGCGCTAAGCGCGCTGACCGAACTGACCGATTCTAGCAAAACCCCGCTTAACGCATTAGCATTCCCCGTGCGCGAGAACGCGCCTCCTACAGTGGGAATTCCGAAAATCAAGCAAGAAGTGTTCGAAACCCCGCGCGCGCCGCCTTCAATTCCAGGCGGTATCGTTATAGCAAACCTTCCCTTCGCATACGCGCGCCAAGTGCCAATCAGTCAGAAGACCTCCGCGCCTACAACATCCCAAACGCCTATTATGTCCACCACAAGAACCAGAATGCCCGTCCGTGGGACAACGGACGCGCCTAAATTTGATGGCACCGCGGACGACCTCGCTGACTTTATAGACCTATACGAGCAGCTCGCTGATGAAGTAGGTCTAAATGGACTCGACCGCATCAAAGGCATCATCCGCTACCTTGAGCGCGATGATCGCGAATTATGGGGCGGAATGCCTGAGGCGCAAGTAAGCGATTACGACGCCTTTTTAGACGAGGTCAAAGTAATGTATCCCGGATGGGATGGCAAAAGGCGCTACGCGCTTACGGACCTACAAGCCATCGCGCACGAGTATGCTAACAAACCGATGCCTTCTTACCAGGAACTGAGCAGTTACCTGCGCGCATTCAAGAAGATCATGCAACCGCTTTTGGCGGAGGACAGAATCGGGAAAGCCGAGCGCGACCGCACATTCATGGAAGGTATTCCTAAGGACACTCAGGCGCAAATCCGCACGCGCCTCATGATCAAGTTCCCGGACCACTACCCGCAAGATCCATATCCGTTCATGAACGTTTTCGCAGCTGGACAGTTTGTACTACCAGCGAACGCGCCCGCACCAAGCGCAATGGCTAGCGCGCCTAAGGCGGCATCATTCACTAACCTGGTCACAGCTAACACGTCAATGGAATCGCCCGCGCAAGGAACGGTAACCAAGCGCGAATATAAGCGCGAGGCGTCCGCATTCAACGACTGCTCCTTTTGTGGCAGTCTTGAACATTATTATGCTCGTTGCACGGAGAGACAAAGGTACATCGACGCGGGCAAATGTAAGGTTAACGAAGAGACGCGCAAGCTTGTTTTGCCAAATGGCGAGTGGATTCCAGGTCGAGGACTACTCAAGGAACGACTAGACCGACACCACGCGAGCCGCGCTACCTCAGATACGACCGCTAGCGCAAGCACCACAGCAGGGCTGTTCTATCGCGCGTCTGAGGAGATCGACGCGGTAATTGAAGTAGGGTCATCCGCATTTGTGCACACAGTCGCGCGAACAGAACTTGATGGAGACGATGACACGGTGGACCTCATGACCGAGGCGCTAGCCTACGTAGCCGCGAAGCGCGAGCAGAAGCGCAACACCAAAGGTAAAAACGTCCGCTTTGACGGTGTCGAAGTACCCAGCGAAACCCGCGCGCGCCCGAGGCCCACATCTAGACAAGCCACGGTAGAGGAGGAGATAATCTCCCCCGAAATACAAGCCTCGTCTGACAAAGGTAAAGGAAAGGAGCTAGCGAAAGTTGCGCCGTCAAGCGCGCCAGTAGGCGCAAAGGCGCCCCCCAAAGGAGCGGCGCCATCGTCGTCCGCGCCTTCTCCATCATCATCATCGCCATCTGCGACCGCATCGTCATCAGTATCAGCATCGGTATCACCATCATCGTCATCATCGTCACCAGCACCATCACAATCATCATCGTATCGTTATGCATTCGCGCTCGAGGACAAAGAGGCCGACAAACGCGTTGTCGAGCGTCTTCTCGATTCCAATCTCAACATTCCCGTAAGGGAATTATTAGCTGTATCTCCTGATGTTCGCCAACATTTCCGCGAACTTACGACCAAGAAGCGTGTCACGGTAGGCGCAGTATCAGTACACGAATTATCAGGACACCCCGCGACCGATCAATGGTTAAGGCAATACGAAGACGCGCGCATGCGAAGCGAGGACGGCAGGATCGTCGCGGATCACTTCGCGCCCCTGCGCTGTATCCGCGCGAAGACATCAGAGGGGCGCACTCTCACGTGTGTCCTAGACCAAGGCGCAGAGGTAGTAGTCATGCCAAGAGATGTGTGGAAGGCGCTCGGAGTACCGCTCAGATCGGACCACAGCCTCAACATGGAATCAGTGAACACATCACGCGACGCGACGCTTGGAGTCGTGGAGAATGTTTCGCTTGATTTTGGCGCAGGACCCATGTATTTTCAAGTCCAGGTCATCGAGCCGCGCGACCTTCGAGGTTTTGCTAGGGCGCCCGTTTTTTAAGCTTACTTCGTGTCGCACATTTGATCTCCCTGACGGGGAGCAGGATCTTATACTGACAGACCCTAATGCGCGCAAGGAATTGCGCATTCCAACCCTACCTTGGGTCAAGTGTTCGCTCGCAAGAGACGCGAAGTGCGTTAACAACGCGCACTCGCACGCGCTCAAGGAGGAGGAACAGGGTTTTTAAGTATCGATGATCTGCAGCATTCGCGGGGAGACGCCTATTCGCATTCGTTTCCCCAACCATTTTCATTATCGCATCATGTCTCGTCTTCTCGTATTACGCCTAACGCACCGCGCGCGCTGAAGGCGTTTCTCATTCTATGCTCTTAAGGAGCAACAACGCATTGTCCCTTTGTTTCTACGCATCATCTTTCCGCTGGTAGTATTCCGCAGTATTCAGCGCGTTACGCGCATCTAACATCCACACAGACCGCTATAGAGAAGGCGACTATTGACGCCTTCAATTCATGTTATTATTATGATCCCGCCCTTCACACGCTGGTCTACAAACCAGTCGCAAAGAAGGTGCGGACCGTGCCTACCACTATGCCAGCAGAGTATAGGGTAGTGCGCCAGTTGCCAGAAGACCCATTAGCAGGGTTACCAGACTTACCCACCCATCCCCCAGATTTCTCTCCAGGCGCGCGCTTCACGCGCGAGCGCGCAGACAAGCTAGACCTCGACCCAGCAAATTGGCTGTGGCCAGAGGAACTCAAGTTAGTGCGCTGGCTGGTTCGCGTTCACGAACTCGCCTTTGCGTGGGGCGCCTCAGAGCGCGGGC
Source organism: Suillus plorans (assembly GCF_016647745.1). Classification (NCBI taxonomy): domain Eukaryota; kingdom Fungi; phylum Basidiomycota; class Agaricomycetes; order Boletales; family Suillaceae; genus Suillus; species Suillus plorans. Next base: position 5,720 of record NW_024537483.1, on the reverse strand, counting down.
GTCTCAACGAGACCTATTTTCCGCCGTACAAGATTCCGACCATTCCGCACACCCCGTGGTCTCAGCGCAATATTCCGATTCCACCAGCCACCTTAGATGAAGTAGTGCGCATCATCAAGGAAAAGATCTCATCAGGAGTATACGAGCCATCAACGGCCGCGTATCGCTCGCGCTGGTTTTGTGTCGTCAAGAAGGACGGAAAATCCTTGCGCCTAGTTCACGACTTGCAGCCGCTTAACGCGGTAACAATTCGCGACGCCTCGCTTCCTCCCTTTGTCGAACTTCTCGCAGAAGCATTCGCCGGTTACGCAGTGTATGCAATATTGGATTTATATTCAGGTTATGACCAGCGCGCGCTTCATGTAGACTCGCGCGACCTGACAACCTTTGGAACGCCTTTGGGCTCTCACCGGCTGACCACCCTTCCTCAAGGGCATGCTAACGCTGTACAGGTTTACCAAGGCGATACCGCGTTCATCCTGCAACACGAGATTCCAGAGTTCACCTCGCCGTTTGTGGATGATGTCCCAATCAAATCAGTACGAACGCGCTATCAGCGCGAGGACGGTTCATACGAGACAATACCCAAAAACCCAGGAATCCGGCGCTTCATATGGGAACATTGCATCGTCGTCAATCGCATTCTCCAGCGCTTAGAGAACGTAGGTGCAACCGTCTCCGCGACGAAATTCATTCTAGCTGCGCCCACGGCTATTATTGTCGGGCACAAATGCACGTTTGAAGGGCGCGTACCAGAAGAATCTAAAGTCCAGAAGATACGCGACTGGCCCGAACCAACGAATCAATCGCAAGTGCGCGGATTCTTAGGGACTTGCGGAGTCTTGCGCATATTCATTCGCGACTTCTCGCGCATCGCGCGCCCGCTAATCAATCTTACTAGAAAGGACGCGCCGTTTATATTTTGGACCTGAACAGCGCGAAGCCATGCAGATCCTCAAGGACGCAATCCTAGAATCGCCCGCGCTAAGGCGCATCGATTATGATAGCGAACGCGAAGTCATTCTGGCAGTCGATACTTCAAATATCGCTGTCGGATTCATCTTGCTGCAAGTAGGTGAAAACGGGAAGCGCTATCCAAATCGATTTGGCTCCATCGCGCTAAATGACGTGGAGAGGCGCTACTCTCAAGCGAAGCTAGAACTCTTTGGACTCTTCCGCGCGCTACGCGCGGTGCGCGTATACATATTCAGGGTAAAGAATCTGACGGTGGAGGTAGACGCGAAGTATATCAAAGGTATGATCAATAACCCGGACTTGCAACCTAACGCGACCATCAATCGATGGATTGCGGGTATCCTCTTATTTTCGTTCAAACTCGTTCATGTACCCGCGCAAAAAGCACAAAGGCGTGGATGGCCTCTCAAGGAGACCACCCGCTGAGGAAGATCCCATTGAGGACGACGATCATGAAGATTGGATTGATCGCGCATACTCATTCGCTATTGCACTGCTGAACGATCGCGCGCGCCGCGTAGCAGGCGTCTCGGCAGACATACGCCATGAAGCGCATCGCACATGTTTCATTTCGCAGAGCGCGCACGTGCCAGCGTTGCGCGTATATTTCGATGTCGCGCAGACGGAAGAATCGGAGCCTGATATTCGCGCTCGGACACAGCGCGCGCGCAAGACGCGCTGATGACCACAATAGAACAGTTCCTTACCTCGCGCGAAAGACCCACTGACGTTTCAGATCAAGAATTCGAAAAGTTCGTCAACAACGCAGCGCTACTTCGTCCTGGAAAGCAACCTATGGCGCAGAGCGACGCATGGCAAACATCAGCTCGTGTTGCCTCCAAACAAGCGCTACCGCGTTCTGAAGGAGGCGCATGACGATCTAGGGCACAAGGGTATCTATACGGTCAGCGCGCGCCTACGCCTGCGCTTTTGGTGGCCACACATCATTGAAGATATCAAATGGTACGCGCAAACGTGTCACGAATGCCAAGTGCGCCAAACGGAGGTTGCATATTCCTCCAATCGTACCCATACCGGGTGGTCTATTCCGCAAAGCGCACATCGACACCATGAAGATGCCCAGAGCAGGTGGATTTGAATACCTTGTGCAAGCGCGATGCGCGCTAACATCGTATCCTGAATGGCGCATGCTGCGCAAAGAGAATACTAACGCGCTAACCGCTTTTATTTTCGAAGAGCTCTTCTGTAGGTGGGGCCCGATCACAGAAATAGTGACGGACAACGCGCCCGCATATAGGCTCGCAGTAGACGAACTCGCGCGCAAATATGGGATCCACCCGATCCGCATCTCGCCATATAATTCTCAGGCAAACGGTATAGTCGAAAGACGACACCGCGATGTCCGGGAGGCCATCATTAAAACCTGCGACGGAGACGATTCCCGCTGGTATCAGGTGGTTCATTCAGTGTTCTGGGCAGAGCGCGTTACCATTCACAAAGCGACGGGCTTATCGCCTTATTTCATGATGCACGGTGTAGAGCCAATATTTCCCTTTGATCTCGCTGAAGCGACGTTCCTCGCGCCCTTACCAAGCCGAGGCGCGTTCACCACTACTGACCTTATAGCATGGCGCGCGCGTCAATTACAGAAGCGCATAGAAGATATTAACGCGATCAGAGACAGAGTAGTCGCGGCGCGCTTCAAGTCGATACGCGATTTTGAGAAGCGCTTCCGCGCGACTATCAAATCGCACGATTTCGAACCCGGCGCCTTAGTGTTGGTACGCAACTCGAGGGTCGAATACGAATTGAGCAAGAAGACGAAGCCGCGCTATTTGGGACCTATGATCGTAGTGCGCCGCACGAAGGGAGGCTCGTATATGCTGGCCGAGTTGGATGGCGCAATCTCAAAACTCCGGTTCGCCGCGTTCCGCGTCATTCCTTACTACCCACGTAGCGGGGAGCGCGTATCGGTAACCCAAATGACTGGAGTGGACGACGAGAGCATCGACGAACTAGAAGCGTACGAAACCGTAGAACCTGAAGAAGACGAGCCTGAGCGCGCGCAAGACGATTAGCGCGCGCAACCAATTCTCACCCGCACATCACCCAATCAATTCGCACATCCACACACTCCTCAAAAACATAAAACAAAAACACAAGATAATACGAAAAACACAAAAATATTCCATGAAGTACATACTCTCAGTTTTACCCCGGGTTTCGTCCGGTGATATCTTTTTCTATCATTCGTCCATATAACGCGCATTGCCTGCACATAAACCCCACAGACTCTAGAATACATCAACGCACCACCGAAACGCTCATATTCCGCAAGTACATACTACTAACTACCATATTTGTATAGCGCGCGCATAATCACCCCCATAGACGTTCACTTTCTAACGCGCGCGCGGCGCCGCGCACCTTTTTTCCTTTTTTCTAATTTTCATTCAAACGCGCGCGTCATCGCCTCGGCGCGCGGCGCAACAAGGCAGGGATAGATGAAGGAAGGCGCGCGAAGAAGACAAGACGGGCGCGCACCCCGCAGAAAACCTAGTAAAGTCCATCGCAGTACCTTTATCTCGTCTCGCGCTCGAGCCTTACTTACATACTTATAATCTTAATTTCATAGCCCAGTGAATCAGACGAGGACATGGACATGGACATGGGACAACAAAATCAGGATCTATTGCAAAGGCGCATTGGCGCTTAGGAGAAAAACAGGTTGTATCTAGTTCAGAGAAGCATTGGCGCGCTCCTCCAGGTCAGACCACTCCTGGGACATGGCGAAAAGTTTGTTGGAAAGCGCCAAGAGATCCGCCTGCTGGGCGCGCGCATACTGGCGAGTCTTCAAAGCGGACGCGCGCATAGCGCATTTTCCTCCCTCAAGCGCGCCGTCTCAGCTTGCACCTCTCTCAACTCCTCCTCTGGTCCCTTGTACTTGCCTTTTCCCTTAGGCGCAGAGCCAGATGCCAACGGACCCTCGGCGCACAGGGATAACGCGCGAGGCGCGCACAACCTTATCCTCCACAGTGCGCTCATCAATAATCATCACATCTAAACCAGACCCGTCAGAACCATCTTCTTCAACGGCAATAGAGGAGGCAGTCTCCTTGGCAGACTCAGTAACCGTGGGGCGCTTGGGCATAGGCTTGCGCGGACGCGCCTTGGGTCCGTCTGTATTGTTGCGCTTAGCTAATCCCAAAGGCGTCAGTAGCGCGCCAACAGAATCCGACAAGACGCAACTTACAAAAGGAGCAAGCGCGCTTAGAAACGTCACAAGGAGGGCAGCGCCTGCCAGGCGTGCCTCCGCAAACCTGATTCTTGCTGGCGCAGTTGGTGCAGCGAGGCACGAAGGAACAGACATACGTCCAACCTTGCGCTAATGCGGACGAACATTCAGTAGAGTAGCACACCCACACGACATAGAGAAACGCACCTGCATGGAAGCATCAGTACCAGACGCGTCGGTGGCGCGCCTCGGTACCCGGCGCTTCAGTGGCGCGAACAACGCGCTTGGGAGGCGCCACTGGAACAGTCTCGATCGCCTTTGCTTTCCATCCCTTCACCAGCACCTCAATCTCCTTGTAACCCTTGCGCCCCTGCTTCAGGAGCTCCGCGCTCTTATTGTCCATATCCAGCTCCACGCTCAACGCACCCGCGCGCTCGGAACAGCCGTTCATGGTTGCCTAGGAATGTTAGATCACAAAGGCAAGCCATGTAAGCGCACTCACCAGTACAGAGAGCCACTCGCGCATCCACATCTCTTGATCCTCGAGGAGCTCCGGCTTGAGGTCTGGCGTCACCATGACGCACGCCTCCAATGCGACCAGGGAAGCCGCCCAAGCGCTGACAAGGCGGTCGGTATCGGACTCCGCGCTAGCGTCAGCCATAGGCGCGTCCTCAGGGTGAATTGGCGCCACAGGCTCAGGTTCTGGAGAGGGAGTGGAGTTCAGCATAGCGGCAGTGAAAGGAGGCATGATGGTAATGATAAGAAGGAAGACAAGAGATCGCGAGAACACTTCCATCTCTTATCAACAACCCCATCGATTAGATCAGCGATGCTCGCGATCATCAAAGGAGCGGCCCTACTCTCGCGATCACATGACCCCTGTCTATCACCATTTCTCCAAGTCCAAAATCCCGCGCTATAGCTCTGAGTGGGGACACTCAGAATGTAAGTTCCCAGGAGATGTAGAGACTCGCGCCTCTCGATGCCGGATATGCGGCCTTCTTACCCATTTAATTCCCTATCTGTATCAGCTCACATCCTAAGGACCAGTCATTCGCGCTCTCGCGCGCGCGCCCTACGTACGCGCCTCACTCGCACATCGCACACGCACGCGCGCCCTTCGCGTGCGCTCCATAGGCCTTCGCGCTCCTACCGTCCGTCCCTCTGTCCTTTGTCCTTGCTGATTCACTGGTGCGTTATTTTTATCTCTCTCATTGAATTAACGAACCTTCGGTCCGACCTCCGTGCGCTTACATACAGAGAGTCTATTTAAACTTAGAATATATTTAGAAGTTGATATGGTTACTCGGTTCGGGAGCGCGCTCGGAAGCGCGCCGCATAGCGTAATCTCCCTTCTTAAATAGAGGGAGGATTCCTTCGGTTCTGGTACTTACTTTCCCCTTATCTTGATATACTGCAAAGTGTAGAGTTCTCCCTCCAATACTAGAAATCTGATTATACTCCTCCACTGTTGACACCTGTGCCCTTGCTACTCTCTTAAGGACTCCTCTCCTTCATCGTTCAAGCGCGCGCCGCTTATGCGCGTACC